>NW_019396267.1:137449-206591 GCF_000591075.1 Eurytemora carolleeae | reverse complement strand
GGGGGGGGGGGTATTATATTGAGGGTAGATATGAATATACCTAATACAGTTATGGCGTATATTACAGTCTAAAATATAAATATATGCATCCAATATTCATAATATAATATATTATCAGAAATATAATCCTTGTATTTCTATTTAGAAGATATATTCAGGCTTATGTTTAGCTGTATAGAATTAGGGGGTGGGAAAATCATCAAAATCGTTGGAATTTGAAAGGGTGGGGGGGTGATTTTTTTTTAGATAAAAATATGGAAATTAAAGACTCTTCTTTATTGAGGAAATGTAAGAATAACGAATTATAATTAAAACCTAGAGTTATGCAAAAAACTATATCAAAACCAACATAAATTCACCGGCTCCAACTTTTGAACCCAAATAGGGACGTTTTTTCAAGAAAAAAATAATGTTAAAACTGCCTTTTGGGGTTTTATAAAATTCGGTCATGATATTCTAAAAAAGTCAAAAATAGATCAACCATAGCTGATATGAATTGAGGAGGGGGATTGGAGGGGGTGAAGCACTATAAGTTCTAAAGATAATAAATAAAAGAATAAAAGAAATGATGGATGAAAAAGATTATATAAATCAAGCTCGGGGACTTGAGAGGAAAGATTACAGGAGAAAAGAATATTGACAGAGTTTATACTTTTCTTTCTTTTCTTTTTATATGTAGTAAATGCCCTACTCCATAAAAGTCTTTTAGATCAGTTAGGTACAACTCAATCCCTATCGTTGGTCTACGAAGCATAAGAACTAATCAGTTCAATAACACTTTACTATCAATGTCAATCTGGACATGATTTATATGTACCAATACTCAATCCCTCACGCTATGATCGGCGAGGCATAACAACTAATAAGTTCAACAATACTTTACTATAAATGTCAATCTGGACACGATTTATCTGAACCAGTTCCCAATCTATATATCTCTTTCAAGAAGGTGATTCAGGACGCTTCTCTTTTGCAAACCAAGAAGCAATTACGGAGTCTAATTCCAACTGAATTTATTTTGGGTTCTAGGTTAATTTAATAGACATTATTACAAGTTTTGCGTCGTTATATACCAACATAGTTAAGCTAATCACAATACGGGTTTGACATAGTTATTTGCAGACGTAGCTAGGTTAGGTTAATCGCAATACAAGATTTGCATACTTAATGATAAGCGCATTTAGATTTACAGACAATGTACAACGTAATATATTAAGTGTAACTTTGGGATTTGCCACGGTATTTATTACATATATATATACAAAGATATACATGCAGGATGTATACAGGATATATACAAGAGTAGGTATATACACTATACAGGGTGTATACAGGATATATACAAGAGTAGGTATATACACTATACAGGGTATGTACAGGATATATACAAGAGTAGGTATATACACTATACAGGGTATGTACAGGATATATACAAGAGTAGGTATATACACTATAAAGGGTGTATACAGGATATATACAAGAGTCTAGGTATATACACATAGGGTGTATACAGGATATATACAAGAGTAGATATATACACTATACAGGGTGTATACAGGATATATACAAGAGTAGGCATATACACATAGGGTGTATACAGGATATCTACAAGAGTAGGTATATACACTATACACTAGGATGTATACAGGATATATA
The DNA here is from genome assembly GCF_000591075.1 of Eurytemora carolleeae. Taxonomy (NCBI): domain Eukaryota; kingdom Metazoa; phylum Arthropoda; class Copepoda; order Calanoida; family Temoridae; genus Eurytemora; species Eurytemora carolleeae. The sequence continues at coordinate 204,935 of NW_019396267.1, read as the reverse complement.
CAAGAGTAGGTATATACACTATACACTAGGATGTATACAGGATATATACAAGAGTCTAGGTATATACACATACAGGGTGTATACAGGATATAACAGGGTGTATACAGGATATATACAAGAGTAAGCATATACACATAGGGTGTATACAGGATATCTACAAGAGTAGGTATATACACTATACACTAGGATGTATACAGAATATATACAAGAGTCTAGTTATATTCACATACAGGGTGCATACAGGATATATACAAAAGTAGGTATATACAATATACAGGGTGTATACAGGAGATATACAAGAGTAGGTATATACAGGGTGTATACTGTATACAGGATATATAAAAATAGATACATTTTAAGGTCCACTGAACCAACTATTTGAAAAAATTACTGATTAGGAATTCTAATAAAAAGTTCTTTACTTTAAAATACTTATTTAGTTGAAATTTGATTTTTTTTAAAATTGGTTAATGGACAATAGAGAGCTTTACTCTGAAAATTATAAATATAAAATATTTTTTGCTTCTACAATTTGGAAAATATTGATTATGGATTATTTTGAAGCAATCTATTTTACACTTCTCTCTCAAAAAAAATCTTTAAGTGCCCTTAAGAAATGTATAAAGCCGACGAAAAAAAGAGTGCCCACTGAAAAAAAAACTTTGAGTTCCTACTAAAAAATACTTTGAGTGCCCACTGAAAAAAAAATATGAGTACCCACTAAAAAAAAAAACTAAAAGTGCCCATTAAAAAAACTATTAGTGCCCAATAAAAAACAAACCAATAAAGAAACTAAGAGTGTCCACTAAAAAACTATAAGGGCCATTAATTAACAAAATACAAAATTGTTAAAATTGACTGAAGACGGTTGGAACCGTTGGACCTATCATCTAACAAATATTATGATTTTGCTTGACGATTTTCATATCAATTGAATATTAGGGTTTACGATTGGAATTCCGTTGAGTAGAATTGCGCAGAATTGTGCGGAATTACACGGAATTGCTCTGAATTCCCTGGAAATAAAGGGCTTGCAATTGCGCGCAAGTAAAATCCACTTGCGTTGGAAACCCTAATCGCGGGCAGCCGTAGTACATTTGAATTTCAAAGCCGGGTCAACTTTTCCGGTCCCATGGACTTTTCCTGTATCACCTGGACATTGGGAAAATAAAGCAGACACTCAATAGGACTAGCCGGTGCAACAAGGTTGATGCGGTCAGACTTTAGGTTGAATTTACTTTTACTAAAGGGACAGAGGTGCGTGTATATATAAAGAATTTCTGTTTTCTCCTGATACATATCAGAATAGTTTTAGATAACATTCTTTTGTCAAAGGCCCCGTTTTCATTTCACAATTTATTATGTAAATTTTAATTAATTTTCTAAAGAATAAGGAAAAAAGCTGAAACCATCTTGCAAAATATTTTCCTTTCTTTAGAAAATCTTGTTATAAATACAAATTTTATCTTTTGGTATTTAATTGAATTTTTAACACTTGTGCTTACGTTTTAAAATCTTAAATTGACTATGAATGTAATATTCGATGCCCATTCATTTCTAAAGGGGTCTCGTCCGATTACATCTGTAGTCGGTACCTGTTAGACCATAATTTCTGAAAAAGGATGAATTTAAACTATTCTATTTGAAAATAGATTTTTTAAAATGATAGAGGACGGATCTTGATACTTTCTTTTTCTTTTAACTGCTAAGAAACAGACCCATTTCACTCAATAAGTGATTTAATAAGTTACAATGTAAAAATATTTACTTTGTAACAACATCAAATACACTTTATTATTGTTTTAATGTCGTCTTCATCTTCCAGAGTGTTCTGGTTCTCCCTGCATGTTTTTGGGGTTACATTTGAAAGTTTCATATTTCTCAAGGCCTCTTATTATGTATGTTCAGAGGTGTCCCATAAACATGGGAATTAAATGACGACTTCTATGTCGTCTTTGTTCCATGCGGGATTATTTCCTAAACATAGTTTTGTAGTATCACAGTTAAAACATTTAACACCTAAAACTACCAGTCTTGGGATTTCCAAAATGTGGTCAACCAATTTTTTATCTTCAAAATTGAAATATCAGGAAATTTGTCCAGATTCCAGTTAAATCAAAATCAACAAAACTGTTCAAATGTTTTAATATCTCCGTCATTTTTAAAGGTACAAAGAAGGTAGACTACGTTTTGGAAAGCTCATTAGACTCTTTTAGATACACTCAATGTCATTTGTGAATTATCGGAAATCAAAGACGATATTTATGTCGTCTCTCATTTCCTATGTTTATTGGGACCCTCTATACAATGTATTCTTGTAGAATCTGTATAATGATAAATCATAAATTCACAAGGTTGAACGCTCTTCAGTTTGCACAGCGGGGGGCGCACATAGGGTTTGCCCCATACTGATTTTCTGCACCCCCCCCCCCCAAGTTTTCAGTACTCTGCACCTTGCACCCTTGTATTATATACAGGGAGACTTTAATGACCTGACCTGACAGTAGAATGTTTAACTAATATTTTAGTCATTTCATCTTTGTAAGTTTACAAACTGTCTACAGCTGATAACATTGCGTTAGAAATATCTATCATACTTATAAAATAAATATTTAGCAAATACCTACTCCATAACAAGTTTTTCCAGACGTATATATCCAGGTCTACTTGTTAACAAGATCAACCAGGCGATTCTAGATGCCACACAGGCAATTTCTCAACCAGGCCTATAACTCCCCGCTTATGAAAGTTTTCGATGAGTTTTAAATCTCTAACTCAGTCAATTTAATCTTTTAACGAGCTTTTCATAATTGAATTCAGCATACAATATCCAAGAAAATGCTGTAAAACATGGAATTTTTCAAAATATTTTTATTTGGGGCCTTAAGGTGATTTCTCCGATAATAAACCCTCTATTTACAACCAATGAACGCTTTTTTAAATTTTGATTGCAATCTTTTTTTTAAAATGAAAACTGAAAACGCAGCAACCTATGATGAGCGGTAAGCAAATTTCTAAAGATAAGTCACAAATCAATAACCCTTATACCCTCTGTGCAAAGATGGCAATGCATGATTCACAACAGAACCCTTGAAGCATGTATCTGCTCAATAATCTAAGAAATATGATCTGGCTTTGTTGGTTTTTAAGTGTTTAATTATGACAATTCGTATTATTTTTCCTGTAGAGGAAATGCGCAAGTCACTTTTGTTAGGAAATCACAATTTAAACAGTTCTTAAAGTTATTAACATTGAAATCAAAATCATAGTTCATCAGAAAAAACTTTTAAGGGTACCGTTGTGAATCGGGAATTGCCATACTTGCATAGAGGTCCCTTAAAATTACCCTTACAGTCCCTTTATGGGGCTTATTGTATCTTGTATCTGGATTATATTTTAAAAATGTTGATAAATGTTTTATTTTATTCAAATCAGCAAATCTTTAAGGCAAAATTGTCAAGTTTTTAGCATAAAAAAAAACGCGAAAAAAAGAGGAAAAGTAATTTGAAAATTATTCTTTTGTTTAACAAATCAGTAAATCTTAAAGAAATGTTCGTGACTTAGATCCGAATCTTTTTATAGTGCGGATCAGTACCTGGATACCAAAAAAATTTGTTTTAATTCTCACGTGATAAATGTTGTTCTTGCAGGTGTAAAATCTTATAATCCGTCTTTTTAATTTGTACAAAATAATTTGTCAAAATTAGGTTGAAGTTATCGGGAAAGAGAAAAAAGAAAAAGGATAGAGTAATTTCGGTACAGTCGTCTCTGAAGTCTCATTTTTAACCAATAACCATGCAGAAAAGTAACGAGAGATATATATTTGTACAAAGAATTATCTAATATCCTATTGTATCAATGTATAGTTGTATATTTTGTGAAACGTGTTCACTGCACGAGGTGTTTGTTTATGTTTTGTCGGAGCCAAGAAATGTTGGGTTTGGCCAGCGGAGAAAACTCTGGTCAAAGACGACCTTACATCGGAGCAAATGAAGTTTATGGTTTACAATAGTACATATGTATGATGCACTGAAGTGCCTTTTCAAAAGAGTGTTCCAATTCCAAATATTACTGTCTTTGCCACGTCATATTAAAATAAATTGCACGTTAGGTTGACACATATTTGTTAATTATAACTTCTTAAATTTAACAAATATTGAGAGAACTAGAACATTTTGCAGTTCTATTTTGATTAAGGAATTGAGTCTGAGCCACAAACTTTGAGGTTTTAAAAGATTTAAAAGTTGGAAAATCAGAATTAGGAGTAAATACTCAATTCCTTTGCTTTTCTCATTAGTGTACGTAAAATCAAACCTTGAGGGGCTTCAAGGTCCTAAAGGCTACCTGCAATATCCCTGGAATTTGGCCTTATATTTTATTTTTAGTTATTTATAGCTGGCCAAACGGCTGAGCCGAATTGGCTGACATTATTTCAGGGAACCCCAGGGGAATAAGAAAGGCTTAAAAAATTCAAATTTTTTTCTTCAAAATTTTTTTTAATTCGATTTTTTTTTAATCCACGGGCAACACCAGGCACCAGCTAGTATGTTATAAAAAATATATAATATAACATTCATATATATTATATAAGTATTAAATATAAAAATAAGGGAGCGGTTGACAAACGAATTTCTAATCCTTCAAACCATTAATTACAAATCTTAAAAAGTTTCTTTATCTTTTGAAAACTGGATTAAAGTTTTATTTTGCTATCTTTGAACCTTTATCTTTCTTTATTCTCCTTTGAACCTTTATCTTTCTTTATTCTTCTTGTGCCAACTCATTTCAAGCTCTTTATAATGTCCTAGGAAAAGAATTCTTTAAAACTTGAGTGTTGTATTGTAAACAAGGATTGGTGAGCCGTAAACAAGGATTGGTGAGCCGTAAACAAGGATTGGTGAGCCATAAACACGGATTGTTGAGTCGTAAACAAGGATTGGTGAGCCGTAAACAAGGATTGGTGAGTCGTAAACAAGGATTGATTTACCGTAAACAAGGATTGATTACTGTAAACAAGGATTAAGATACTCTAAACAAGGAATAATGTACTGTAAACATGGGTGATTTATACTGTAAACAAGAAATAATGTACTGGAAATTAGGATTTTTGTACTGTAAACAAGGATTAATACACTGTAAACAAGGATTTTTAAACTGTAAATAAGGATTTATGTATTGTAAACAAGGATTTATGTATTGTAAACAAGGATTGATGAACTGTAATCAAGGATTATGTACTGTAAACAAGAATTGATGAACTGTAAACAAGGATTGATGGACTGTAAACATGAATTGATGTACTGCAAACAAGGATTGATGTACTGTTAATAAGGATTGATGTACTGTTAACAAAGATTGATGTACTGTTAACAAGGATTGATGTACTGTTAACAAGGATTGATGTACTGTTAATCAAGGATTATGTACTGTAAACAAGAATTGATGAACTGTAAACAAGGATTGATGGACTGTAAACATGAATTGATGTACTGCAGTTAACAAGGATTGATGTACTGTTACAAGGATTGATGTACTGTTAAAAAGGATTGATGTACTGTTAACAAGGACTGATGTGTACTGTAAACAAGTTTTAATATACTGTAAACAAAAGTTCATGGACTGTAATCAAGGATTGATGGACTGTAAACAATGATTATTGTACTGTAAACAAGCTTTGATGTACTGTAAAAAGGATTGATGTACTGTAAATAAGCGTTAATATACTGGAATCAAGGATTGATGTTTACTGTAAACAAGAATTGATGTACTGTAAACTAGGATTGATGTACAGTAAGCAAGCGCTAATTTACAGTAATCAAGGATTGATGTGTACTGTAAACAAGGATTAATGTACTGTAAACAAGGGTTGATGGACTGTAAACAAGGTTTGGTGTTTAGTAAACAAGGTTTGATGTATAATGGATTTATGTGCAGTAAACAATGATTAATGTACTGTAAATAAGGATTAATGCATTGTAAACAAGGGATGGCGTGTAATATAAACAAGGGATGGCGTGTGCTCTAAACAAGGGATTGAGTGTACTGTAAACAAGGAATGGCGGGTACTGTAAACAAGGGATGGCGGGTACTATAAACAAGGGATGGCGTGTATAGTAAACAAGGGATGGCGTGTATTGTATATAAGGGATGGCGTGTACTGTAAACAAGGGATGGCGTATACTGTAAACAAGGGAAGGCGGGTGCTGTAAACCAGGGATAGCGTGGAATGTAAACAAGGGATGGCGTATACTGTAAACAAGGGAAGGCGGGTGCTGTAAACCAGGGATTGCGTGTACTGTAAACAAGGGATAGCGTGGAATGTAAACAAGGGATGGCGTGTGCTGTAAACGAGGAATGGCGTTTGCTGTAAACAAGGAATTACGTGTTCTGTAAACAAGGTATGTTGTGTACTGTAAACAAAAAATGGCGTGCGCTGTAAACAAGGGAAGGCGTGTGACTGAGTGTTTGAGGCTGTTGCTTCCCAACTATACAGAGAATCTTCAATCCTCCATCTTCTAACACTTAATCCCTCACTCTCATTCCCACCACCCTACCACCTACCAACATTTAATCCCTCACATTCCCACCACCCTATCATCTACCAACATGTAATCGCTCACAATCCCACCATCCTATTTGTACCAATATTGTATTCCTCACTATCATTCCCACCACCCTATCATCTACCAACATTTAATCCCTCACATTCCCACCACTCTATCATCTACCAACATTTAATCCCTAAATCTATTTCTGAAAACCATTACTCTCCTCTCCTGAACCATAAACCCTCAATTCAATTATTTTCAAATTCTTGTCCTCGTTTGAGTTTACTCTTAACCCCCCCCCCCGCAATGGGGTTTCAGGGGGGGGGGGGGGTTAGAAGATTTGAGTTTACACCATAAACCCTATATTTCAGTCAAATAAGGCTCGGTCGCTTGAGTAACTTTTTTTGGGAGAAGTCTCAGAGTTATATTAATGTTGTGTTGACGTTCTGAAATCTGACGGAAAACTCCAAGTAATTTCTGTGAAAACTATTAAAATTGGTATTTTTAACACGAATCAGAGAACATACTAATATTTTGGCGGGCTGCTGGCACCCCCACACTCTTTAAATAATGGTTGTTAAAATCTATTTATAAATATAGATTATCATGAAACCGTTGCAATTTTGTGTAAAAAAGCAATAAAGTATGTTTTATTCCCGAAATAGTTAGCGTTAACAAAGACGACATTCTAAATTCTTACAATATTTTGCGGGATTACAGATCCATTTCAGGATAAATATATAAATTTCAAAAGTAATTATGAATTGAAATCATTCATAATCAATGCAAGCTTTATATTTGATACAATGTTTGTAAATGAAAAAATTATCAGAATAAATTCGTTTTTTCTATTCTCACCTGGAAACACAAGACAAATGCATTTATGTTTATGTTTATGTTAGGATTATTTTCAGGACTCCTGGCGGAGTATATAAGAAAATTTCCGATTGTTGTCATGATATTCATATAAGGATGCATATATCACATTAATATACAAAGTATATTATTTTCAATAATTACGAATAACCAGTGAATCAAGATTAAAAATAAGGGACATTTATTTTTTTTCTTGGTAGAGTTTTTATTTTTTCGCTTCCTTGACATTTTTTGTTTTTTTTTGTTTTTCGACATGTTCTTTTTAAATTTTTTTTAGATTATTTTCCTATTTCGCTTTTCTGTTTTCTTTTAAAGTAATCTTTTTTTGGCTCTTTTTGTCCCAACAAAAGAAACTAGATTAGAAATTTTTTACATATTTATCATATCTGGATTTAAAAGTATTTTAAGGGGAGTATTGTGACAAAACCAGTCACCCCTCCACTGCAACCCCTAAAATACCCCACCGTGCCCCCCCCGCTACCTCCTCCCACAAACCAATTATATCTTTTTCTCATTCCTTTCTTTAAATATTAATTTTATTCCCACTTTTATACGAGCAGTCTTCAAAATCCACTCAACTAAGATCAGCAGATTCTTATACTACAGAGTGTCCCGATATAAAGGGTAAACCTATAAAGGATGGGACTGTAATGACGACTGTACATAATTTCTACTGTCTTTTTACTTATATGCATGACTCCCTGCAACTTTAAACTTTTTTCTTTCTTCAGCCAAATAATTTTAAAATGACTACATTCAAAGCACAAGACATAATTAAACCAGGGAATCGTCATAACTTCAGGTCGTCTGTACTATCTCATTATTTGTGGGTAACCATGTATCTTTTATTAAAGAGTGTCTTAAGAAAGAGAAAGGGTTAGTATAATTTTTAAGCAAAAATTATTCAAATTCTCTAGATCCTTTCTTCTTATTATATTCTAAAGTATTAGTATACGCTGTTCAGTTAAAACCTTAAGAACCATTGAAAAACAATTCTTCCATAAAAATTTTACCAGAACTAAAAATTGCAAATTTTCTAATTACAATTTTTCAAATTTTCTGAGATTCTGTGACTGTGATTCAATCTTTTAAAATTTTAGATTTCAATAGAAATAATTTATTAACACATTTTTGTTTTTCTGAAGTTTTGATTTTGAGAGAATAAAAGGTTCTTGGATTTTTTTTGGCCATTGAAGTACCAAAAAAAATTAAAAAGATTCAAAATATATTGAAGACTCTCTATAGTCCCATTTTACTACCAGGTAATGCAATTTTCACGGGTTAAACATATTTTTTCTATGGAAAATTGTTCTGATCCTAATTTAACTCTGGGTCTGCTTCTTGAGCTGATGCATTGCAGGGTGTGTCTTCGTCCGAACAGACTCAGTCTGCAACAAAAGTTTGATCCTCAACCTCTTCATCTTCAACTTCTTCATCTTCACCTTCTTCATCTTCAACTTCTTCATCCTCAACTTCTTCATCTTCAACTTCTTCATTTTCAACTTCTACATCTTCAACTTCTTCATCTTCAACTTCTTCACCCTCAACTTCTTCATCTTCAACTTCTTCATCTTCAACTTCTTCATCTTCAACTTCTTCATCTTTAATTTCTTCATCTTCAACTTCTTCATCCTCAACTTCTTCATCTTCAACTTCTTCATCTTCAACTTCTTCATCTTCAACTTCTTCATCTGTAACTTCTTCATCTGTAACTTCTTCATCTTCAACTTCTTCATCTTCAACTTCTTCATCTTCAACTTCTTCATATATGTCTGATGAAGAAACCTCTTCCTCAGTGGAACACCCTTCAGCCAGTCTTGAATTGCATTTTCCCTCCTAATAATGACAAGCATCATCATAACCTAGAAAATTAGTATTTTTAAAATCTAATAATTATCTTTCATATAATATATAGGCAAAATTATGTAAAATTTTAGATATGAAATCTTTTTTTGCGTCTATATCGACGCATTCGAATTAACCTATTATAGCACATGTCTATACAGTGCACAGTGTAGAGCCTAGAGTGTACAAATTGTACAGTGTACAATGTGAAGAGTAAAGTTTACGGTTTCCAGTGTAAAAAGTTAATTGTATAGTTTGCAATATACAGCGATTGAAGTTTGCAATATTGCAGTGTTCAGTGTACAGATTACAGTGTTCTGTGTGCAGAGTGCATTTTGAAGAGTGCAATGTGCAGTTTGCAGTGTACATTGCACAATGAACAATGCACATTTACAGTATGTACACTGTGAAATGTATAGTGTGCAGTGGTCAGTATGCATTTACTTCAGAGTGTGCAGTGTGTAGTAAGCGGTGTACAGTGTTATACATTTGACGCAAAGACTTTGCTAATTATAAAGACGAGGCGTTGGAAATTTATCCGACTATTGTGTACGCCTGTACAGCTGTATTTTGACGTCATTGGTTATTTTGGTAGTTTGAGAGTCTAACGATCGACATTAAAACCTCAGTTATTTAACACAATTGTGAATGTTTTGTGCTAAAATGAATAATATTAATTGTATTTCAAAATTTATTTAATCATTTGTTGGACATGAGGATTGTCTGATGAATTATAGCTGAATTTGTGATAAAGTTACACATCTATTTTGTATCAAAAATAGCCATTAATTGTTAGTGAAAATTTTCAGATGTCGTAAAATATTTTTTCTGAGATTCTATGGAATGGGATTTTAGGCAATGAAGAAGAGAGGGGACCAGAAATTTCCAATTATAAACGGTAAATAAATAGTGTGTAAATGTCGTCTTCTGTTTAATCTTAGGCAAAGAAAACTATCGCATAAATTAAACTAAACTAAAGTGGATTCCCCTTGTTTGGGTTTTAAGTAACTGTTTTATATATTTCAAAAAACGACATTATGAAACGTCAACAGGATACTTTTCTGGAGAGGACAACATTAGTTACTATTTTTTTCTACCCGAGAAAATGCGTCGAATTTGCGTAGATTTTCTGATGCGCTATCTTTAATTAGCAAAGTCTTTGATTTGACGTACTCAGTTTGCAGTTTGAAGTTTGCAGAGTACAGTGTGCAGTGTTCTGTTTGCAGTGTAGCAGCGTGCAGTTTGCAATGTACAGTGTACATATGCCGTAATCAGTTTGCAGTGTACAGTGATACAGTGTGCAGTATGCAGTGTGCAGTGTGCAATGTGCCGTGTGCAGTGATCAGTGTACAGTTTACAGTGTGCAGTGTGAAGTGTGAAGTGTGAAGTGTGAAGTGTGCAGTGTGCAGTGTGCAGTGTGTAGTGTTGTGTGTTGTAGTTTTCAGTGTACAGTGTACATTGTACATTATACAGTGTACAGTAAACAGTGTACAGTGTATTTCCCTTAACCCTTAATGAATACCTTCATTAAGGGTTAAGGGAAATGTCCGCCCTTCCCCCTGTGCAGGGGGGCAACTGCCTCTACTGTGCATCCAATAGGAAGCCTGTATTAGCCGGTTCTCTGGGTATACCAGAGAACACAGTCTGTTCGTCCAATAGGGAGCTCTGACCACCCAGCTCTCCTAATACACTGAAGAATGCTCTGCATAGCACAATACACAGTAGTAGCGCAGACGCATCTTTAAAAACTAACTCTAAAACCGGCCAAGTATAGACCACAGTTGAAGGGTTGCATAGGAAAGAACCAGAGTTTCAGAGGCAATTTATTAGCTTAAAACTTTATAGTAATCTTAAGTAGTAAAGTGACAAATGTAAAACTAGGAAGTAGAATATTTACTAAATAATAAATATTTACTAAAATACTTCTCTTTACCTACATAGTCCAGAGTTTAAAGTAGACATTCCACACTTATCCTAGAAATAAGCCAAATTTAGGGTTCCAGGAATATAAGAAAATCCGGAATTCAGGTCAAAATCCCTTTAAATGAACTGGCAAAAGAAATCCCCCCCTCATTTTATTTTTGAACTTAGTCTTAAATCAATAATTCTTTAGAATTGCAAAGGCAAGTTTCTTGGAACTATTGAGACGCAACCTAAGCAATAATATTGAATTTGGAAATTAATGCTTAAATTAATCTGACTTGTTTGTAAAAACTCACAGATTAAGTAATTTTGTGGTTTTCTGAAATTACTAAATTATCAAAGCTAATTCTATCAAATTCACAATAAATTCTTTGATTTTATAAACTATTGGGTTTAATTATTTTATGCAACTTGACACGTTCTTAGGAACTATCAAGAAATATAAAAATTTTTGAGTTCCAAGGAATTCATAATTTATAATTTAAATGGATTGTTGACCAAATTCCTAGAAATTTCCTCAACTAAACCTAAGATATTTCATCCACAAGGTGTGAGTTCAAATAAATTCAGAACACTTGGAAACAAGAAAATAATAAAATCTCAGAGTTCTAAGGAATTCTCAGTTTAAGTTCAAAATAACCCAGCACTACAAAAATTAGGAATTAATTAAGTAATATCAGTTCCTGAATTTGGAATTGCCTGGAAATGATGATTTCAAACCCCAGAATGTTGGAACTTCTGCTGGAGCTGAAGGAAATATTCCAGAAGCCACAGGGTGGGGAATATCCCAGAGGCCGGACTGGAAAGAGCTGGATCCCACCCTACAAATTGTAGCAACTCTCCAGAGGGTATACAACCTAATGGGGGACCTGAATCTGCTAGGGAAGAGATCAATGCTCGAGCTGGAGCATATGGGTAAACACGAGTTCAGTATAGAAGTGACAGACAACCTCCAGCCTCAAACCCACAGTCCCCGCCAGCTCCAGTCCCAGGCAGAAAAATTCCACTCCTGATATGGCATCAAAGTAGAGACAATTCTCAGTCCTGGATGATCTGGAACCCTTTGAAGAAGAGGAAGGCAACTGATATGTGCCCACTGCAAATTGAAATGTCATTTTGATGGACAGATAGCGGTGGTACGTAATTTAGGAATAGGTGAAATATTTTTTATTTCAATCATTTTGTCCCCCCTGTTCATTCATTGTATCAGATATGGAACCTTCCATGAAGTATAATCTCTTTATAAGATCCTTTCCCTCTGGGAAAACAGGGATTTTTGCAAATTCACAGTGAGAGGTTTACACAATGAGATCTTAAGAAACAAGTCTTATGATTTCTTGTCCATCCAGGCCCTGATTGGTTCTAGTATTGAAATGATTTAAGGAAAATTATCCAGGTTTCTGTTGAAAATATTCAAGCTAGAATCATTGCAGGAGAATTGGAGACATCAGATACCATTGGCACTAATATACATCTCATCAATTACAGTTACACAAACGCTGCAAGTTCCAGAGGCTAGGGAGTAGGAGGGAAAGTAATTAGAAGGGCAGGGAGTAGGAGGGCAGGGAGTAGGAGGACAGGAATTAGAAGGGCAGGGAGTAGGAGGGAAGGGAGTAGGGGGCAGGGAGTTGGAAGGCAGGGAGTTGGAGGGCAGGGAGTATGAGGACAGGGAGTACGATGTTAAGGAGTACGATGGCAGGGAGTAGGAGGGCAGAGAGTAGGAGGGAAGGAAGTAGGGGGCAGGGAGGTCGCGTGAAATCGTTTTTCAGGGACAAAAGCGGCATTTTTCCTTCGAAGATTGGACAATGTCTCAAATATTCGATTTTTGAATAAATAAATTTAAATAATATTAATTTAAATTAAAACCGGTTTTTGAATAAACACGTGGATTCTGATTGGGCGGAAAAAATGTCCGAGATATTACTTTTTAAATGTCCCTGAAAAACAATTCCGCGCGGAAAGGGGTAGGAGGGCAGGGAGGGAGGGGATGGGGAAGAGGAGAATTGTTAAAATGTATAAATGTTTATTATATGTGTAATCAAGAAATCTTATTTAATAACCATCTTTTTTTCTGTTTTGTTTTTATTTAATTATCTAAATATATATTTGTGTAATTTGAAAGTTTTTGCAAGTTATTCAAAAAAAACTCAATAGTTATTCCAGAAATTGTGAATTAAAAGCTGCCGCATTTTGCCGCCAGGTGGTGTCTACGCTATTAAAGAGGTGGCATGTGCTATTTTTACAGAAATTCTTATATTTTTTTCCACTTATTTTAATTATAATGACATGCTGTTTTAACAGTTTCACAAATATTGTTCTGCATTCAATTTTTCTAAAAAAAACATAAATTTTTTTTCTTTTTTTAATTTTGCAGTTTTCACATTTGCCATAAATTAGGGATAATTTTTAAGAAAAAGTTCTGCTTTTATTTTATTACGTTTTAGTATTTTCAAAGAATATGACTCCATAATTCTATTTATTGTTGGGTTTTTCCATTCCATACACTTATTGACTTTCTTATATAGATACACCCAAAGATCAAATACAAATGTATATTTACAAAATTGGATAAAGTTGTGACTGTCTCGCAAGTAGAAAGCTATTATTTTAAATTTATTACTAAACTGTGGAGCAAAGAGTGGTATGGCTGTGGTCGTGGATTATATTTTTCTAATTCATTAAAAGTTTGCAACATTAAAACAATGTTTCCGTCCAGCTTGTCCTGTGACTGGGATCATATATAGTTTGGACCACAAAGTCCAACTAAATTATTCTGCTTTGTAAATATTCTTGTTTAGCCATTTTAGCAATGGATAACAATTCTGATGTAATGTAGGCAATCAATTTCTAAATTTCCCGCTGGTCATAATTTTTTTTTTTAAATAGAACTTCAGGAGCCTCTTTATTAACGCCAACCCACCCAATGTACAAACATAACACATACAAATTATCCATTATTATTATTAAAATCAATACTTTTTATTGAATTGCACTTCCACTATCCATAAACTCAGTTAGACTGTTGAGTTATGAAGGCCTTTAAGGTAGATTTTAATTCTATTCAATGTTTTTTGCTTAAGGAATAGGGTATAATTTAACAGTGTACATTGTATAATATAATCTTAAATTGGGTGTGTACGTACTTGGTGTAGATGTAATGTCAAGATTCTCTTCACTGAGCCTAAAATTTAAAATTCAGTGATGTTGATGGACCAAACCACTGTAGAGTATAACAAGTAGATGTTAGTTCCACATTTATTGAAAATATATTTTGGTCTGGAATGACCCTCGTCAGTTCTAATGATAATAACCATCAAAATCGATAAAACAAATGTTTAAAATTATTAAAAACCACAAGAAAATAAACAAACAAAAAAGATTTAAAATAAAAAATTTGGCTGTCTAATGGACATTATTATGAGATGGAAAAAAGATAATTTGCGAATTTACTTTTAAAAAAAATTGTTTTAAGACAATTTTTATTCCTAGAGATTGATTGAGTAGGGGTAGGGGGGGCAGCTTGTTTAAGGAGGAGTATTTATATTTAAATGAGTATCGTTGAATGAAACTCTCGAATTTCCTTTCTTAAGATATTTGAAGAAAATGGAGAATATGAAGAAACTAAATGAAATAATATTTTTTACAAAAATATTGATATCCACAAAACTGCCTAACCCCATTCCTAAAACCTGGGTTTTAAAACCCTGTTTTAAGTTTTAGGCTCTGAAAACGTGCTGTATGTTTGATACACAATGTATGCTTTAACCCCATTTCTAAGTAGAAAAAAAGATAGATTTTTTACAATATCTGTCATTGTTTATTTAGTATGCATCTGCAAGTCAATCAATTTGAAATATGCCTACAGCACCATTAATAAAAAAAAATCTAGGATTTTTGTAATGAAACTTCATTACCTGGCTGGTCAAGACTTACAGGTTAATCTCCAATATATCAAAAATAATTTCAGTTTTCATTTCATTAATTTTGTAAATATATGTTTTAGTTAATTTATTATGATTAAGGGATACTCCAGAATCAATTATATGTCTCTTTTTTGCAAATGAAGTGTATCTACTACAGTCAAGTTTCTTTTCTAGTTAGCACTGCGTTTGTTTACATCTCTCTCACAAACTGCTGTACAGTTTGTCTATAAACAAAGCAATGGTTTTTTTATGTTAGGTACTTTCCTGGAGAAATTTTTTCCCAAACAGCACCTTCCTTAGTTTACAATGTCTCAAGTGGCAACTCCCCAAGTCTGCCTTATCTGCAGTGCTCAGTCTATTGTCTGTTCTAGCTGCAGCCTCAGCCCCCTAGCCCATACTAGTTGCATAGCTTGGCCCATATTGTAGCCTCACCACCTTAGAAGGCATAACCTTTAAGAAGTGCCACTTCGAAAATTGCACATTTGGGAAGTCACTTATGGGGAAATACCTTAAACCATTGTTGTATGGAAAACCCTCTCATCATGTAAATTACATAAATGCTACCAAATTAAACTTAAAGCAATTTAAGATATAATCAGTAAGGGATCTATTCAGGTTCAAAAAAGAATGTCCCTTATTGGGCGTTGGTAATACTTGCTTTAACTGTAACAGGTAAAATTATAAATTATATTTAAAATTGTTAAATAACAGTTTAGACTTTTATAGTTGTTAGTGATGGATAAATTGCATTTCAATTAAATTTATAACATTTAGAACAAATCAAATACTTATATATATTTTATAACACATCTTTGTAGGGTTTCCAAACTAGGACTGTAAAGGTTTCTTTAAGTATGGGTAAACCATACTAAAGTTTACATTCTCTTAGTACAGCCATTAAGATAGACAATAGGGTTTTCACCGGAATTCCGGGTTACGGTTTACGTACGGAAATGATCCAGAAATTTTTTCCATTTCCATTATGGAAAAGGTTCTGGAATTCCGGAACAATTTCCAGAACGATTTTTTTCCCGTAAAACGGAAATTTTCCGGAAATTTCCGGTTTCCGGAACATTTGGTACCAGAATTACATTAAAGTCTTACATATGTAAATTAACCGGAAATTTTTCCGGTTTACGAAATGGAAACTGGAAATTTTATTGTTTCCATTCCGTAAAACAGAAATTTTTCCGGTTTACGAAATGGAAACTGGAAATTTTACGGTTTCCATTCCGTAAAACGGAAATTTTTCCGGTTTACGTGACGTAAACCGGAAAATTTCCGGTTTCCATTTATACCGGAATTATACCTGAATTCCGGTTTACGCAACAAATTTCCGGATCATTCCATTTCTAAAATGGAAATTTTTTTCCGGAAAAATGGAAACCCTAATAGACAAGTTCAATCTAAATAGTCAGGAATAGCCCCTTTAAATCTGTTCGGACCAACACACACAAAAAGAAGCGAACTGACGAGCATGCAGCATAAGGAAGCTCTACAACAGAGAGGAAGACTTCACTCCCACTATTACCATCAACTTATAAAGATATTCAAATGTATACTCGTTGTGCATGGAAGGCCTTACAGAACCGTTTCAGAAGCTTTTAAGAATTATAAACTATTAAAAACTTATGGAAATTGACAACAAAACCTTTCTTGAATAATATTAGAATAAATCTACCCCTTAAATAATACACTGAGCTTAGTGTGACATTTAGAAAACAGTTCACACACAATTATTCCACAAAGAAATGATCCAGAATAATCCTCAAGTAAAACTTTTTCATTAGGTCACATCCAGCTCTGTGCAGAAGTATTTAATCTTATATATTCTTAATTCAGTACATAGATTTTGCAATTAATTTACTAAAGTTGTAATGGTTTATAATCTCGGCTTCAGGAAAGATTCTGTAAGGACTTTACTGGTCCAAATGAATCTGGAAAAAATGGAAAACAAACTGCCAATCCAATCTGAGAATTTGGTTGAGTACAATATTAAATTTATGATATTTTTTCTCCAATCTTTAGGTCTGGTTTTGGCACACAATATGCTCTGTGTCTACCTTCAGAGTGGAGTTGTTACCACTCTAAACTCAACCACTGGAAATATTGTAAATGCTGAGTTCCCTGCTCTTCATATATGCAACAGTTATCAGATCAGGTCCAAGAAACAACTTTTCCTATTGCCAATGGAACCGATGCCTTTTGGCTAACACTGGCAACATGATTCCCCAAACAGTGAAATTTTAAGTTACTGTCCCTTGAGACACTTCAGTAAAATTAACCTCCCCCTCTGCTGTGAAAATAATTTCATGCATTTTCTTCTCAAAATGAAATTCTGTACAGGACTTTTTTAGGAAATTAGAAATTTTACATAAGGACAGGTTTCCTGGTCATGAAGTTTTAGACAAAAGCAAATTGCATGTAGAAGTTACTACAAGGGATTGTAATATTCAGTTTGCAAAAGCTCCCATCCCAATAGCACTATAATATGTTATTGTGTGTGTTTCACTGTATCAGCAATATTATGGATCCAATCACATTAGTATTTGAAATTCTTTGAGTATCTTAATATTTTAATTAGAAATAAATTTTTTCTTCCTCCTGGTTTAAAGACCTTGGTCGTCCGCCCTCCCCCTTCCATCCTTCATTTCAAATACACAATTTTCTTTTTCAAATGCACAAATAAGGGGTGGGGGTCCAAAGTTCGTACATTGATTATGCGCTAAATTCATCTTTTTTTCTTCTAGGAAATCCTTTATTGAAGGAGTTTTTAATACATCTTTTGACAACATCATGGAAAATTCTACCCTGAAAGAAATGTATAATGCTTTTGTCAAACATTATTTTACTGGTAAGACAAATTGCCTTTTGTGTAAGATATATTTTTATAGTTCACAAATTACTTTAAAATCTACATCAATGTAAGGGGTTTAAATTTATCTGACAATGATCTGATCATTTATTTTCAAGAAAGCCTTGTAATTAAGTCTTTGACCTGAAGAAGCCCGAATAAGTTGTTTCACAAGGCATCTAATATATCCACAAGCAAGGAAACAACTGTGAACCCTTCCAATATGACGTAAAACCAGCTGTGTTCCATTAATTCCAACCCCTCATCCCTCTCCATCCACAAAAATATTTAATAACCTTGTCGGAGACTAAATTTAGTGAATTTTATCTGCCTACTGCTTGTTTAATGAAGGGTTGTTTATGATCGTTACCGAAACAACAAACTTTATGAAAGCTCTCATTTTTTGAAAAAACTATAGTTTTTGAAGAAAAAAAATACATGAAACATTAATGAATGTTGTCTTACATGAAGGTAAAGAGTTGTGAGGGAGCTAAAACTTCTTGATATTTTCTTTAAAACTGCTAAATGATACATACCGATGCCCTTTATGGCACTTTCCTCTCTCCTCTCTTCGTTAATAAAGGGTTGTCGTTAATGATGGATCATCATTAACGATTGTTAACAAAACAACAAGCTTTATAAAAATGATCATTTTGAAAAATGATCGTTTTGAAAAAGACTGTTTTTAAAAGCTAACTTTCTTTGAAAATTTATTATTTTTAAAAACATTCTGTTTTCGTTTTTCTATGGTTGTTTTCATAACAAAACAATCGTTTTTTGAAAAAATGGAAAGGTTAACAATCCAAAAGCCTATAACATAAGCAAGCATTTTGCACACTTTTGCAAAGAAATTTAAAACAGATTTTTGCACCGATGCCTTTAAAAGGAATTTCTGTATACCCAGTTTTTCTTGAATACACATTTAGGTTTTAAAAATTTTGCAAATTTGTTTGCAGATTTGGATTTTCTGAGTCAAGGGCTTTTCAAAAATGTTGTCGCAATTTGCGCAATTTTTTATCTGCACTTTTTACTTTATAACACAACAAATATTTGTATTTTTGAAAATTTGCCATTCTATTTGCAGATTATTGAGGTAGAGCCCGCTCCAAGGGTTTTCCAAAAACGTATCAAATGTTATAGATTTGTATCACAACAAGAAAATAGGGGGGGGGGGTCAATTTGATCCCCTCCCCATGCAACCAGTCAATAAACCAGATGTCAGGCTAAATAGGTATAATGTAGGTAGTTCAGCAAAATATACTGATCAAATTAATTAAATTGAGTTGATGGTGTACCTATTAGAGTCAGATGTCTAGTGAGCCTTCACTAAAAAATATAATTTTGATATTTTATTTCAACTTTTGTTTTAAAACGCATATTTTAAAACTTATTTTATAAAATTTTAATTTCATTAACTTAATCAAAATTGATTTAATGTTTTAGGATACCCTGAACATGATGTAAATTTTTACAAAGAAGCAGTTTCAGCTTTAAATAGAAATTATTTGAATACAACAAGCTTCAGGAATAAGAAAGACAGCCTTTTATGGATTAGTTAAATATCTTTTTTCATTAACCACTGGGTTATAAACCACAAATGTTACTTTAATGAGAGAATTTTCAGGAAATCACATAGTCTTCTTTCCAACATAAAAAGAATCCTTGTAACTGTAAATATGTTTATTTCTTAGTATTTTTAACTTTTAATGATTTATCTTTTAAATAATTCATAATAACATGTAATTTGTAAAGTAAGCTAATTCAGCGCCTGTGTCCTAAATATATCACTTCATGTTCACAAATCTTGCCAATTAATGAGCACAGGGCAATCACAATGCTAAGGTATAGAAAATAATTTCAAAGAAGGCAACTTTATTTTGATGCATAATTAGACTTAAAATTTTTCTTAAATCTTATTTTTAACCCCAAAAAATTCTAACATTTTAGAATTTTTGTTGATTTGAGATAAATTAATGTATTTTTGCATAAAATTATTGAAATTAAATGAAATTAATGAATTTGTTTTTGAAATATATGCAGGGCGAGTCAAAAAAAGTGTGATTTGCGGCGTCTAGTGCAAAATTGTACCACTTTTTGTGCAACTCTCCTGTATGGTGTTTTTTCAATATTTTTCAATGTTTTTTTTTTTTTGGTACTTCAATGACCTAAAAAAATCCGCAAAGTATTTTTTTCTCTCAAAATCAAAAGTTCAGAAAAGCAAAAATGTGCATATAAATTATTTCTATCAAATTCTAAAATTTTATAAATATTGTATCACAGAATCAAAGAAAATTTGCAATATTGTAATAAGAAAATTTGCAATTTTCAGTTCTGGTCTAATTTGAAAGGAATAGTTTTTTTCTCAATGGCTCCTCAGTTTTCAACTGAACAATGCATATTTATGACTTTAGAATATAGTAAGAAGAAGGGAACCAAAGGATTTAAAGATAGGATTATTCAAGATTTTCAAGCAAAATTTCCTGGAATCCGTTCTCCTTCAACCAATCAAATTAGAAACATCTGGCATAAATTTAAGAATACTGGAACCATCAATAACCTCAATAGTAAGACCAGCCCTGGACCATCCTACAGTGGGCGCAGAAAAACAACAAGGACCTTGGCTAATACAAACTGGGTAAAGGTGCTTATGGATAGGGATGCCTTGAAAGAAATGGGCGATAGAGCAGCTTCCCTGGTCAACACATCTAGGAGAAGCCATCCTGATTCAACTAATCTCTAAGATTCTAAATATTTCTTTATTAGAAGAATGAATTTCTGTCAGTGGGTACTGAATCAGAGTGATAGGGAACTGCAATCTATCCTTTTTTCGGATGAAACTGGTTTTGAATTACATGGCAGTGTTAATTCTCAAAACGTGCGTAGATATGCACCTCTGAAGTATACAGATCCTCTACTTGGTGGAAGACCAACTCAATTTGTTGCAGAGAAACCAACATTCTCCCCTAAGTTGATGGTTTTTTGTGGAGTAAAAAGGGACGGAGCATTTGGCATTAGGTTTTATTACAATCAAACCATGAATGGTTCTCGTTATCATTCACTTCTTCAATATACTGTACTGCCTGAAATTAGACAATGGAATGGAGGTGACCTCAACAACTTATGGTGGCAACAAGGTAAGTGCAGTGGTAACCATAAACCAGTGGAATGATTGTTGTCCTCTTTCTTTCAGCTATTAAATGTCCCTAAAGATTTTATTATTCATGTCTAATGTATTCATGAAAAATGTGCCGTATACATTTTAAAAAAAAAATATTTAAAATAACAATTTTCTGGCAGATGGGGCTCCCTGTCATGTTACTCTGGACAACATGACATACCTAGACAGACAGTTCAGGCATGGGTCATAAGCCGTAACTCCATAAGAGGAACTGATTGGCCTGCCAGATCTCCAGATTTGAATCCATATGATTACTTGCTATATGGATACTTAAAATCTTTGGTGTACACCCCTATCCCTAGAAATCTGCTGGAGCTTGAAACAAATATACTAAGAGAAGTAATAGCATTGGACCCTGGTATGGTCTTACGAGCTATAATGGACCTAAAGATTAGAGCAGCAAAGTGTGTCCAAAACAATGGAGGGCATTTTGAATGAATTTAACCTGTTAACTGTGTATTTATAGTCTACAGAAGTTTTGCGGAATTATTTGATATATCTTTCAAGTTTGTAAACCAATATTTAAAAAATTTTAGAATTCGATAGAAATAATATATAGGCACATTTTTACTTTTCTGAATTTTTGATTTTGAGAGAAAAAAAAAGTTCGTGGATTTTTTTAAGGTCATTGTAGTACCAAAAAAAAAAAAAAATTCAAAAAATATTGAAAAAACACCATGCAGGAGAGTTGCACAAAAAGTGGTACAATTTTGCACTAGATGCCGCAAATCACACTTTTTTGACTCACCCTGTAGATTTTTGTAGATCCATTTAAATTTAGTGCGCAAGTTGCACAAGATGAAATGATTCTGAGATATTTTGATGGAAACAACACAACTGTAGATATGACTGATTATAGAGTTGATAATGAAGTTATCTTAAAACAGTTTTGCTTCAAACTTATGCACCATCAGTCACAAGGTGTAATTGGAAGAACTCATGGCTTGAAGGTAATAAAAAAAAATTCACTACTTACTTAGACTCTAACTTTCATAACCTAACATCACATTAAAAGGTCTTCAACATGAGGTTGCAAGGACTCAAAAATTTTAGATTTTGGCAAGTGTCAAGTTTCTTTGTTTCTTTTACCTAAAAAGTAAAAATTCAGCATGGGAGGTCGAAAGTTGCAAATATAGACTTGGGTTTAGTTAAAAACTCAAAAAAGTAAAATTATAAACAAAATGCCGCTTAATAAATGATTTTTAGTTGCCTTGTAAATTATTTTGTAGTGCTATTTTTGAAGTAAAAAATAATGCATAATGGACAACTAAAAGTCGCCAAATTTGCATCTTAAAATTGTCTTAAACTCAAAATAAAAAATTAAGGACAAAATGTTTTTTAAAACACAATTAAAGGCTGCATTTTAATCAATTGTGAATAATTATCTTTGAGGTAGAAATAACTTACTTTTTGACGAGTAAAAGTCACCTAATGAGCAAATTAAAATTGTCTATTTGTATGCAGGTTCTCAAAAACTGGTTTAAAAATCAGCTGATGGGTCAGCTTGATTACTAATTTTAGGTCTTCATTATACATTTAGTTAGTTTGCGAATTCCATGTGCTCAGTTAGACTGTTCATTTATAATTACCACAAACTGTGATATGTGAATGTTTGAAAAAGATAGAAACTGTCAAAAATTGGAGTAAAATCAAGGTTTAAAGTTTAAAGAAAAATTAGCGATTTTTGTTTCTTATTTGTAAGCAATATATTTCTTCTTCAAACTAAGCATTTTTTGGTTGAAAATAAGCAATTAATTGTCTTTTATATTCAAAGATTTGCATTTGCTTAATCTGGTGCCATTCAACTTTACACCTGATTAGGCAACTATTTATTGCTCAATTGGGATTAAATTTTTTAGCGCAATTAGAGTTACAACTGTTCTTGTACTGTGCAGAATTGTGGGGAATTTCACAGAAATTACTGGGCCCACAATTGCACGCAAGTAAAATCTACTTGCATTGGAAACCCTATTTTAGACTATCTAGAATATCAATCTGTTTGGTCAGGCATTGGTTGATACTGAGATGTTTAACAATGGTGACATTCAAGATGAGAATAATTTAAGCTTAATTGTGCAAAACAGACTTGAAATGAAAGACGGGTAAATTACAACTTTTTCCAAGAAATACAAATGTGTAATTTTTTCTTATTTAGGCTACACTGTAAACTTTTTATTGTATATTATTCAATATTTTCTAGCTGTGCGATCACAATCATAATACTTTGTTTATCAATTAGAATCCAATTGAAAAGAAATATTCCGAATTATTTCATATTTTATTATTTTATTATAAAATTCTGAATCAAGTATGTAAATAATCATGCGTTTACATTGTGTGCCGCGTGGTACATGTGACTTCACCCAAGCAGCAAAACTCAGTAACAAGCTTTTCAATTTAGTTAAATAAAAAACTAGAGAATATTGTATCTTTACAACCAAGGACACCTGGTGAGAGATTCAAGCAACATATAAATGCAATAAAACTGAAGAAAGATATCATTACTTTAAAATCTATAATTTCCTACTAAATGAATCAAAAGCTCACTACATGGGAATTAATTACAAATTAAATCATTCATATTCATTTATTAAATACAAAGTACTATAATATCTGCATACAGAAACTTTTAAATCTAAATGTTCATGTTAGGTAGTAACCAGAGGCGTATTCAGGAATTTGTCTAGGGGGGGGGGCTTGCATTTTTCTTTCCAGGGGTGTGGGTTTAGCCCCTGTTGGGGCCTAAAAACCCCCTGAAATCAATAGATTTTACTGGTCCAGGGGGGGGTGCATTTGTTTTCCAGGAGGGGGCTCAGCACCCGCGTTGGGGCCTGACAACCCCCTGAAATCAATAGATTTTACTGGTCCAGGGGGGGGGGCTTAGCCCCAATGCCCCTCTTGAATATGCCTCTGTTAGTAATGCATCAATTTTAATAAAATGGTACAAAAATATCTTATATGTGTAACAATCAAGGTAACAATATTTTAGCTTTCTAGCTGTTGTGCTTTCTCTTTAAACTAAAAAAAAAAAAATTTAGTCAATTTCATAAAGTGAGAATAGAGAAAAACATCAAGAAAGCTGTGGTTCTAAAATTTACAATGTTTGGCTGAAACAGCAACAACTACAATATCAGCGAATAAGCAAAAGAAACCAGACAAAAATATATCTATTGTATTTTTAATATCTAACATTGATAAACAAAACAGAAATTTAATTTAAGACTATACATTCTGCCGGCTTGATTAATTGAAGTATAGTGTTTCAGCTTTTAAAGAATTCTTGCACAAGAACACATGAATTTTGTGGCAGAGTGGTTTAACGCTGAATGAAGAAGGTTTTTCAATGATTATGAGACATTTTTTTTGAATCATATTGCTTAGATGTAAGGATAATATGTAATTTTCCGTTTTCTTGCCAATTGGAAGTTATAACTGAGATCTGCTCAGCTGTTGACAGCTCCCGTTCAGCTCGTACTGGTTCTGCAACTGTTAGAATTCCTCTGTCCTCTGCTGATCAACAACACTGGCATAGGATTATGGAGCTTCTTCAATCCTCTGTTTTTCATCTAGCTTAATCATTAAATTTATATATTGAGTAATTCATTTGTATGGAAATATAATTCTAAATGTTGTTGAAAATTAAAAAATTTCCCCATTCTCTTAGAATGGGAAATGCTTATTTAAGATATAAAATAGTTTCCCGCATAACAAATAACAAGTAAAAAACAAAACAAAACCCTTTTCAGATTTTAACAAATAAAATAGATATTGTACTTCGAGTCTCTTGGATTCTCTAGTTATTAAAGTTTTCAAGCTTTTTTTATTTTTTATTGCTAAGAACATAAGTTGTGAGATTTAACTTATCATTAATTTTAAAATCAAGCTAAATGCTCAATAATTTCTGCAATTCTGACACATTGAGATTGAATTTTTGAAGAAGAAAGAATAGTGGGACACAATAAAGTTTGGTTTTACCATTTATTATATTTATTATCTAAAAAATCGTTTATTTTTCCCTAGAAATAACAACATTTCTCATTTCAGTGAGAAAAAGAAACACAGTGAAAAATTTTAGCAAGGGAGGGGGGATGCTTTTTCAGGGGACACACAATTTCACCTGATAAAATATATACCCCTTGCAAAAGAGATTAATGGATTAATTATTTTATTTTCATGTAAATTCAAGTCACATGATTGATTATTTTTTTTTAAAGATTGAAATCCAATAATGTATGACTATTTTTACAATTTAAGACGGGTAAAGGCAAAATATCCAGTTTTATCAGGATGGTGGTGTGGGGGGGGGGCAAATACTCAATCTGTATCAAGTTAAAATCTCAAGGGAGACCTTGAAATTGACATTTTAGGGCACCCAAACGCTCCATTATACTCTTGAAATCCAAAAATTTTCTCTTCTTCAAAGTTTCCAAGGGCCTCAAACCTTAAAAAAATAATGTACAAAATTTATAGGAGGGGGGGGGGGGATGGTCCAATAATTTTCACTAGGACAGACTCAAACTTAACTTGAAAGTAATGTTCATGCACAAAATTGATAGGGCCTAAAAATTGTATTCTATAATAATCAGCTCCATGTAACGTATTCAGCATTTTGTACACATTAAAAAACATGATTTTCATCACTGTTCCTTGCAATTAAAGGAAATAAAAAGAATACTTAGCACAAAAATAATTTTGGCTAATTAGTGACATATAAAGGTCTATCCTAGGGTTTCCAGTCAAAATTTGTTGAACAAAATCATGCAAAAATTGCGCTAAGATTTTCTCATGTTTCTAGTAAATATTGCAAAAAATTTCAATGCTTTTGTGCATTGATTTGCAACAGCTGTTTTGTGCAAATACTAAAGGAAATCTGTGTATTTGCGTATTTTGTTATTTTGAGCTATTTTGAGTTATTTTGTTATTTTGAGCTATTTTGTTATTTAGTCTTTTTAACACATGTTTATCAATAACAAATTTTATTAGAGAAAGTAACCAACATTTTTATAGTGTCTAAACTATGAATATAATAATAATTTGTATCTACATAAAATACTGCTATGTAAGTTGTTTTTTACTTAAACTAATTCCCAGTAAACTGTCCAAATATTAAAATCCTTCATATTTCATATACCTTATATATACAAAAAATAGGGATAATCTATATGGCATGCAACAAATATTATTTGTATCCATGCTCAATACTGCAGAACAAAAATTCCAATTTTTTGCATTGCACAATTACATGCAAAAATGACCTGTATTCATGCACAATATCATGAAAAAATTCTTACGTGAATTTAATATTCATGCAAAATTTCTTGCAAAAAAAATATTTATTTGGAATGAATGCGCAATTTTGTGCAATTAAAACTTGTTTGGTATTGATAACAAAACACCACTGCTTCTCTGAGATATATCACAGGTTTATGTTTTTTTGATAAAAAATTTTAAGCTGGAATTTTCATTACTTCCGTTTGTCCCCATATTGTATTTAGAAATTGGGTCGGCATAAGAGCAGTAGCAAAATTTTGGATTGGCGCATGCGCCGATGAGAAATTAAATGTCCTTATGATACAGATTCAAAATGGTTGAATTTAAAAAAAAAAAAAAGATTAAATATGATTTTAAAAAGTTTTTGAGTGTAAAATATTCAATTTTTAATATTTATTTGCTTTAACCATCTATGTCTGAACTTAATATTTTTCAAAATATTTTTTTTTAATTTTTAATTTTTTCCCAACCCTTCCTTCCCGCCCCATCCTATCCTTCCCATCTCATCCCATTCCTCCCTTCCAATTCCATCCCTGCCTTCCTATCCATCCCTTCACATCCCTCCCTTCCCATTCCATCCTATCTGTCCCTTCACCACCCTATCATTCCCATCTTATCTCATCCCTACCTTCCCATTCCATCCTTCCTTCACTATCATGAATCCATTCCATTCCTCCCTCCCTTCTCATTCCTCCCTTCCCATCCCTTCCTTCCCACATCTCTTCCCATCCCTTCCTTCCAATCCCTCCCTTCCTGTCCAATCCATCCCTCCCATCCCTCCCATACCATCCCACCCATCCCTTCCCATCCCTACCTTCTTATCCCGCATTATCAATGAAAATATAAAGAACAATGCAGTTTATATTATTCTGATACTTGGGGAAGTCATTTTTTTTGCCCTACTGATATGCCCCCACATGTGCGAAGCAGTCGATAATGACTGCTCAAAAAAGCTGCCAAAATTATACTAAAACAATAATTTAAACCATTGAAATATGAATTTTATAAAAATTTATTACTTTAGTCGTATTTTTTTAAACTAAAATCACGAACATCTTAACTTTGTAAAAAAGTGGAGGGGGTCTCACATTTTTGTCTAATTTTTGCGTATCTTCTCAATACCTATCAAGATCTTCACTGAATAAAAACAAAAACAAGCAAAAATATGCTTGAACTTGGTTTCTGGGTTCTTAAGTTACGCAAAACTTTTAAAAAACAAATTATTTGTAAACCGATAAGGGGGTAATGTGTGACTAAAGTGAGCGGTCGATATCGACTGCTTCGTACATAGACAGTTAATTTACCTTAAAAATGTTCTTAAACTTATAAATAATGATTGTTTGATTCAAAATCCAGTATTTTTTTATTATCATAAACAATTCATAATTATTAGATAAAATGGAATATATTTATATATATTTGGATTAGTAATTGATTTTAAAAAACTTTAAAGAATATTGAATTTCAAAAGAATGTATTTTTAGGAAGAAATTATTAAATAAAAAGTAATATCATTAACAATAAAATTGATTGGCATTTTTAAAAGATCCAGCTTTCATTGCTAAATTTTATAGTGTGCTTTTCAAGCAGACAGCATCTCCTGGGGCAAACACAGATCTTGGACTTAGTATTGTTAAATATGAAACAACTGAAGCAGCATTAAAGTTGGATCCAAAGATCAAGAAATGTTTGTATGACAAAGATCTTAAAAATCTTGAACCTTCCTTTGGCTCCAGGTAATAGTAAAATTAATCATTTTTTTGTTCCACAGGTATAGTAAATTCTAGTTCATAAAACAATGTACATTTGAGGACGAGGTGTGATTTTTAAGATTTGAAGCCTCAGCTCCACAATTCTTGATTTAAAGTTCACTATATCTTTACCAAATATATATTTAGCCAGGTTGACATTACAGGCTAATTATGACATCAGATTGACATCAAGTGCATTGTTGTTGTGATGTAAGGAGTGTTTTCCTGAAGGTGGATTAGCTTCATTGTCGCAGCATAAGACTATCTATATTATTGACCAGTAAATGAGGATCCTTTGGAGACTCAGTAAGACAAAAGGGTTTTATCTTAAACAATGGTAAAACCAAGCAGAACACTAAAACAAGATCCAGAGTACACCATAAAACAATGTTTGCATTGTAATGGGATTAAAAACAAAAAATGAAAATTAAAGGATTATGTTGGGCAGGAACTTTATTGGCAAGGCTTCTAGATGCATGCCAAACAGTTTGTTCTTTTACATTTTATACAAAGTTGTTAAAGCAAGATTTGAAAATTACTAAGATCTGGGCTAAATTTGTTCCAAAGCCTGACATAGGACCAAGGGGATGATATTGATCATGGATCTGCAATGTAATTCAAAATTTGTGAAATCCTCATAATTGCCCTCCCTCCATTAAATAATCAATCTCACTTTTCTTTTGATCCCTTAAACTGAAAAACATGCTTGGATGGATTAATTTTGAGAACTTTTTAAAAATGTCCTTGCTGTGACAATGAAGCCGATTTGCTTTCAGGAAATGCTCCTTACATCAAACAGAAGATCTGGTTGACATCAACTGGTCAACTGATATAGAAATAGGGGACATTAAAAAAAACTAAAGTGCTAAGACTTCTTAAATTACCCATAATTTCTTTGAGGGCTAAACCTATTAATAATGTAGCAGGAAAATGATGTTTTGATCTTTCCTGCGACTGTAAATAGCATTTTGTTTGTCATTATTTTTACCCTTCGTTCGCACTCAACCCCATTTTGCCTCCCCCCCCACCTTTTACTGATGTTTAACGGGTTTTCTTGTTTATGTTTGGTTTCTATATTTAACCCAAGCCACGCGGAGAAATCCGTTATCCCCGAACCCGGGAGCTGGTGAGCTGGCCGGCCAGCTCACGGGGCGTGGGGTAGAATGCGAACTAAGGGTGGAGCGAAATAGAGGGAAAAAAGGCAGTTGATCGTCAGCTCCCTTAAACTGAGGTTCCCTTGAAGAATTCCCCTATTTGATGAAACTGATTTTATTCATAATATTTAGTTTGTATAAGTATCGTTCGATTTAAAGTTTGTATTTTTGTAACCTTTGTATATAAATATATTGTAAGAAAAACCGACTCGTTGAATATTTGAGAAACTCAGTGCATTGCTTTATTGATTTTTATTCATATACAATAATAACACATCATTCCATAAAAATTACAGCACACATGTTGCAGTGGTGACGATAAGGGCTGGGCGTCGTTCTTAGGGAATGATTGTTTTTTCACAAGAATGAATGGAATGATCAAGAACAATCCCATCGTGCCGAAAAAAGAATTAAGCATAGAATGCATTCTTATAAATGTTTGAACGATTCGTAAAGGAATGGAATGGAAAGGAAATTTTTGAAAAGAACATTATAAATCAGGCACGCATTCATATTAACAAGAACCCATTCTAATTCGAGAACGCATTTTAGATCAGGAATATGTTCTAAATCATCTAGAAATAAATTAAAGATTTTTTTTGATTTGATCACCTGAACCCACCGCACTCGGCCTTCCCCCCTCAGGTTCCAACATTTCAAGCTTTTTCCTTAACGGTTAGTACAAACTGTTTTTAAAATAAAATCTCAGGTATCTATTAGTTTTAGAGGGTAAGAACAAAAATTTGGTTTGTTAATTGTATTTTCAATTATTTTTTAATTTACTGTTTGTTAAGAATCTCAATTTTAATAACGCTTTAACAGAAAATTTTCAATTCAATTTTCTGAATTAATACTGTTAAACAATTTTGTTAACAGTTAATGAAATCGTTAACGACGCAGCCATTAACAGTCTTTTTCAGTATTAATATCATTAAAAATTAAATAGCTCAATTTTTGCAGAAAAAAAATCAACGTTTTTAAACATTATTTTTTTTAAACAGCTAGTCTGTTTCATTAATGATTTAAAAATTAAATGGGTTTTGCCGTTCGTTAACAGACCTTTCTGTTTATTTTTGAAAACCTCCGTTTAGTTAACGAAACTTTGCCCAGCCCTAGTTCTGGGTCGTCTTTACAGTCTCATCTTTTGTGGGTAACCTTGTATCTTAATTCAACCGGATCATATCCTTTGGCGGAATTTTAATTCTTTATGCCAATAAAAATAGTTTTATGAGAAATTTTACTTTTAGTTTAATAATATTATACAAGTGCAAAACGTTTTCTGCCAGAAATCATACTTGAAGTACAGGATAATCTTTAGGAAATGGAACAAGTGCAAAATGTATCATGTCTTATGACTCTAAAATAAAATAAAAAATAGAACCCTTTGGATGAACAAAGTCAAATTTAAAAAGACGAAAAATTTATTCTTGCTTGATTTTGGGGTTTCATTTTATAAACAAAATTGTTAAAGTTCTTTGCAGATATCTCTAAATGATCTATTAATGAACATTTTTTCCGGATTCCTGGTTATTTCTGGGCAGATTTTCTTTAATATTAATTTTTATCTATAGACTATGTGGTAATTTTTAAAACTAGGCTTTTTTTCTTTTTCAATTGTGAACATACTCTCTTTGTATATATTGTAAAACAAAAACATACAAAAATTTTGCGGATTTTATAAAAAAAAAATTGGTGGATTTTAAAAATTTTCAAAAATCTAATTTTGTTAGAGGCAATTTTTGTAAATGTGATCATCCAGAAACCTTCAATGGGGTCAAGGGAGGTGAGCAAAAATGTTAGCGCAATCGATTCAGCTGTTTCGACGTTTATTGGACATAAACAAACAGACAGACAATCAATAAATCTATTTAGATGAATCTAAGAAGAGACTTGAACTGGTAAAACAGTACGCCAGGGATAACATAGTCAGGTCAGGTTTGTGTAAGACAAACGCTTCGAAAAATGAACTCAAATTTTGGCAGCATTCCTCCCTCTGTACATCCCTGAAATCATCTCTGTATTGTCCAGCAGACCCATCCCACATCACCAAATAGAACCCATCAGCATTTAGAGTTTAACTTATTTTTGTTTTAGTCTTCGGGCCTTTTCATTTGAAAGTTTTCTCCGTCTATTATCTAGAAATAGAACTTCTTCAATTGTTTTAATTTAACATTTTTGGCCCGTATTTACTTATTAAGTTAAAGAATTTTTTTAACACAAAAAATGTAATTTAAAAAACCTAAAAAGTAGTTTTGGGTCTTCTTTGTGTTGTGGTTCCTGCTGAAATATATTTTGAAGTTGAGTTTTATATAAATCATAAATAAAAAAGATATTTAAAATTATAGCTAACTGCAAAGTTAAGTAAAGGTTAAAAAGGTAAAGTAAAGAAAAACTAAAAATCCAAGTCAATTTACATGTAAAAATAAATGAATCTAGATAAGAAAAAAAGAGATAAATTTTAAGATTATTAGAATTTTGTGTTTTTTTTGCGTTCCATATTATTTATGACAGCAATTGACTTTTTAAAAATGTTTTACAAAATCTATTAACATTTTTATCAAAGTATCTTACTACAGAAATAGAATCTTAAAATTAAAGACATGTTGTTCGAAGTTATGAACAATATGTTAGATTCCCAACATTCTCCTTAAAGTTTTTTACAAAATGTCTCTCAGTAAGTTTGATTATATGAAAAAAGTTCTGTATGGCTAGTTTTTGCCAATGTGTTTTGTTAAATTGTCTTAAATTGTCTAACCTCCTGTAACCTAAAACTTATGTAATGACTAAGTCTAAGGCTACATTTCATGGCCTCTGATTGGTTCTGATTTGACCAATGACGTGTCTGGATAAACAGCTGTCATAATTCACAAAATATGTAAATATAGAATGGTTTTTACAAAATCTACAATCCCCAGTTTCAACTAAAAGTTAATGCCAAGTCTATATAGGAAGGGATAAATCCATCTATTGGTCGGTTTACATAAAACTGAGTCGGATAAATCCAACTATTGGTCAGTTTACTTAAAACCAAGTCGGACTCGGATAAATCCAATTATTGGTTGGTTTACTTAAAACCAAGTCAAGATAAAACTCGACTTATCACTTGGGTGTAAATAAACGCTAAAACCGTTTTTTTGGGGGGGGGGTTAAGCTTTTGAATGCTCAGTTTAGTTCTAATTGGTTTTCATGTAATACATTCATTGAAAAGTATCTATTTTAGTGTGAATATGTACATAGAAAACCCGTTCATCACTTCATATACAACTGATGTAGAGATGTCAGGATTGGATATTATCTCAAGTATAGGAGGACTTTTGGGACTTTTCATTGGTAAATAGTATTAGAGAACTTTTAGGACTTTTCATTGGTAAATAGTATTTAAAGACTATTAGGACTTTTTAATGGTAAATAGTATTAGAGGACTTTGGGGACTTTTTATTGGAAAAAATTATATTGGTGGACTTTGGGAACTTTTTTTTGGAAAAAATCATATTGGATGACTTTGGGGACTTTTTATTACTAAATAGTATGGATTTTTGAATTTTGATATTGGTGTAAAGTATGGTTAGGACTTTTGGGACTTTTCATTAGTAGAAATTATTAGTGGACTTTGAATTGGTAAATATCGAAAGGACTTTTAATGGTTTTTTTATTATTAAGCAGTAGCAAAGGACTTTTCGGACTTCTATCGGTAAATAGCTCAAAAGGACTTTATGCGATAAAAATATATATACTATGATAAATTCATATACATTTGAGACAAAAAATCTTCAGGAAATTCAGAATAAGATTGAATAAAGCCTGTTTGTCGTCTAAACGTATCATACATTCTTGATAACCCTGCATGATTATTATAATATAATGTTTATTAATGTTTATATATTATTCTAGGATTTTCCCTTTTTACCCTTGGAGAGATCGTTTATTATCTGCTCCTCATGTTCATTAGAATAATTACAAAAAATTGATGGAAAATTATTAATTCAAATTACTCTGAAATAAAAGTATTCTAATCGTTATTTTCAATTTATTTTTTTACTGTTTAGATATAAATAGGGTTTCCAGTGAACGGAACGTTTCGCTAAAAATGCAAAAATTTTTGGTCGCATTTCGCATCTTTTTTCGCAAAATTTTGTGAAAGCCATGAGTTTGTTGGCTGCAACAATTAATTGCTCAAAAGAATTCTCTGCTCTGATAGCTAAATATTTGAAATTATCATTGTTTTAATTGAACTAAAATTGTTTAATCATAATCATATATAACAACAACAAGTATCAAGAGTTAAAAGTAAAGTTTTTTAACGTATCTTGTAATTATGGATAGTTATCAAGCAGGGTGAATTTAAAATATTCCAAATTATTTTGGTTCGTCCCGTAGTAGATTTGATTTTGTGTTTTAAGATGAAAGATCTTAAGGGTTGAGAAAGTATTTTCAAGCAAATCTATAAATTGTCTTATGTCTCCTAGTCATTCTTAAATATATATCTATATTTTGTCTTAATCCATCAATTGGGATCGCGGATAAATCCCTCTTTGAAAATGAGTCTTGTATTCTCAAAATTTAGTCTTTTTGATGAACTTTTTAACTTTTTCGCTAAAATTTTACTTTTATTTCAAGAAACTCTGTATTTTTCGCGAAATACTCGATTTTTTTCTTTGAAATTTCCATTTTTTTGCGAAATTTTCGCATAATTTATTTTTTGCAAAATTTTTGCATTTTTTTTGCAAAATTTTTGCATTATTTTTTGCGAAAGAGATTGAAGCGAAATTTTGCGAAAGAAGTGAAAATTTTCACATTTTCGGGAGCAAACAAAATGAGAAAATTAAGCAAAATTTTCGCGAAAAATGAAAAAATGATTTTTCCTTTTTGCAAATGATTTTTCCTTTTTGCTGGAAACCCTAGATATAATTGATCGTGAACTGTGTAATTTTTAATGATTACTTAAAAATTGTGGAGGAAATTATGAAACTAACACTTGAAAAATGACGATTTCTTCCACATTATTGATCATATAAAATGTTAGAGGGTACCGTTGTGAATCGGGCTTGATCTTTTTTATATGGAAATTTTAGTAACAATGCAGTGTACAGGTCACAGTAAACAATACAATATAAAGTTCACAGAAACAGTACACATTAAACAGTACACAGTACAGATTTAAATTAACACACAGAGTATATATATCAGTACACAGTACACAATATTTAATAAACAGGATACAATACACAGTGCACAATGATTAGTAGTTAGTACACAGTACAGAGTTAAATTAACACACAGAGTATATATATTAGTACACAGAGTATATATATTAGTACACAGTACACAATATTTAATAAACAGGACACAATACACAGTGCACAATGATTAGTACACAGTACAGAGTTAAATTAACACACTGAGTATATATATCAGTACACAGTACACAATATTTAATAAACAGGATACAATACACAGTGCACAGTGATTAGTACACAGTACAGAATAAATGGTACACAGTGTACGTGCAGAGTACACTCTGTGCAAATTTAAAAGTAATCATTACAAATTACAAAGTTCACGTCAATGATATCTAGGGTTTCCAGCAAAAAGAAAAAATCGTTTCGCGAAATTTTCGCATTTTCTATTTTGCAAACATTTTGCCGTTTTTCGCGAAACAGATCGAAGCAAAATTTTGCGCACATTTTTTGCGAGCAAAAGAAATGAGAAATAGTCTCGTAAAAAAATTTTGTGATATGATTTTCCTTTTTGCTGGATTTGAATGTTCTAAAATCATCCTTAATCTATAAAATGAGTCATAATATGATCATAAATCATCATTAAAAGTAAAAAATGTATGATAGCAAACCTCTAATAATAAAAAATGCAGCAAAGTTTCTTGTGCATTTTACCTAGTGCATTTCACTTCCCACACCTGGAAAAGTTATTATTACTACTGATGCCCCCCTGAATTTAAAATGTTAGAATTGAATATCTTTTCAGAAAATTAGTAATTACTAAATTAACTCTAAATGGGTTTTTACAAGCACAATAGAAAAGAATATAATAAAAATATTCATAATAAA
Source organism: Eurytemora carolleeae (assembly GCF_000591075.1). Classification (NCBI taxonomy): domain Eukaryota; kingdom Metazoa; phylum Arthropoda; class Copepoda; order Calanoida; family Temoridae; genus Eurytemora; species Eurytemora carolleeae. The sequence continues at coordinate 169,547 of NW_019396267.1, read as the reverse complement.
GATAAAGACATGGAAATGAAAGGGATTCAAAGTGTGCTATGGAAACGCCTCAACACGGCAACGTCTCAACACGGAAATGCCTCAAAAAAAGAGGAAACCCCTCCAAAACCGGTTTTTTAGAGACGTTTCCGCAATTTCTGCAAGAAAAACGGAAATCCCTCAAAACCCAGTTTTTGAGGGGTTTCCTCTTTATTTTGAGGCGTTTCCTAAAATTTTTGAGGGGTTTCCGCTTTTCACCCGACAATTACTTTTGAGGAATTTCCCAATATTTTTGATGGATTTCCCAATATTTTTGAGGCATTTCCGCAAAATTCTTGAGGCGTTTCCGTATTTTAAAAACTTGATTTAGTTGAGGTGTTTCCTCTTTTTTTTGAGGCGTTTCCGCAAAATTTTTGAGGCGTTTCCGTATTTTTTTAACCCTGATTTAGTTGAGGTGTTTCTACTTTTTTTTGAGGCGTTTCTGTTTTTTTTGAGGCGTTTCGTTTTTTGAAAAAAGTTTTTAAACTTTATTTTGTTGAGTACTTTTAAAACTTTATTTTGTTGAGGCGTTTCCGTATGTTTAAAAACTTCATTTAAATTATTGAGTGGTTTCCGTATTTTTTAAACTTCATTTAATTGAGTTTTTTTCTATTTTTTTGAGACGTTTCCGCAAAATATTTGAGGTTTTTCCAGATTTTTGAAAACTTCATTTAGTTGAGGTCTTAACTCTTTTTATTTTGATGAGTTTTTGTTTTAAAAAAATTTCAAAGCTTCAATTATTAGAGTTGATTTCTCTTTTTTCTTACGGGTTTCCAGAATTTTTGGAGGAGTTTGTCTTTTTAGATAACTTCTTAAATTTATTATAGAGGAGACTTATTAGAAAATTTCGTTTCTGTTTTTTCAATAAAGGCTTTTAAAACATAAAGTTGAGACATTTCCGCACATTTTTCCGAACAGTTTAGAGGAGTTTCCACAATTTACTTTTTAAAAAATTGAAATTTCATTTTAATTTTTCAAAAAAATTTTACAACATTTTTTTATTCTCGTACGGAAAAAAACGGAAACGCCTCAAAAACAACGGAAACGCCTCAAAAAAAAGAGGAAATGCCTCAACAAAATAAAGTTTTAAAAGTTTTTTCAAAAAACGGAAACGCCTCAACAAAATAAAGTTTTAAACACCTCAACTTTAAATATTAGGAAACGCCTCAAAAATATTCGGAAATCCCTCAACATTTTCCAGTTTTGAGGGATTTCCCAAAAAAAACGGAATTTCATCAAAACCGGTTTTTGAGGCATTTCCGCGTTGAGACGTTTCCGTGTTGAGGCGTTTCCATAGCACCATTCAAAGGTGTACTCAGGAATTTGTCCAGAGCCCAAAATTTAAAAGAGTATTGTTGACCAAAACTCCCAAGTTTCCTTTTTGGGGTCTTAAAATTTGTGTAGATTTCCATTAGAGAGATTTTAAAATAATGGAAAACATGAAGAACTAAATAAAATAATATTTCATAACAAAACTATTCCTATCCACATAACTGCCTAGTGCCTAACCCTGGTTTCAAAACTGGTTTTCATAACGATACCCTGTCTTAGTTTTGGGCTCAGGGGTATTAAAATTTTTTCTTTCCAGGGTGGCTTAGCACATGTTGGGGCATAAACACCAATAGAAATCATAATTTTAATGATTCATGGAGGGTGAGGGGGGTTGATATATCGCAGACCCCCCCCCCTCCCTCCTCTCCCACTGAGTACGCCTCCAAAGGGGTCCCCATTTACTAAGATTGATAATGAGAGCAAAGGATATATTAATATCAGTTTTAATTTTCAATATAAAAAAATCTTTCAAAAACAATTATGGTTTTTTTAAACGGAGGAGGGCAACGTTCTATTCAAACTTTAGGTAGGGTCCAAGAATAAGCTACCCCCCCCCTCCCCCTTCCTTGTAGTGCCTGGAGGAATGTTTAGTTAAAGGTGAAAGCCAATTCACCCAATGTGCAAACATTACACATATAAATTATCTATTTATGAATAATTATAAAAATCAATACTTTTTATTGAATTGCACTTATGCTGTTTACAAACCCAGCTAGACCGTTGAGTTATGAAGGCCTTTAAGGTAGATTTTATTTTTATTCAATGTATCAATATTTGTATTTTTTTGCTTATGGTATAACTATAAAGTATAACTGCTGTAGAAGTTAACAGTGTAGATTGTAAAATATAATCTTAGATTGGGTCTGTTCGTGCTCTGTGTAGATGTAATGTCAAGATTCACTTTACTGAGCCCAACATTTGAAAAAGTATCATTGCATGAAACTGATGAGTTTCCTTTTTGGGGTCTTAAAATTTTGTAGATTTTGATTTAAGAGTTTTGAAAAAAATGCAGAATATTAGAAACTAAATGAAATAATATTTTATAACAAAAATATTGATATCCAGAAAACTGCCTAACCCCAATCCTAAAACCCAGTTTAAAAAATGGTTTTCATAAAAATACCCTGTTTTAAGTTTTAGGCTCTGAAAACCTGCCATATGTTCGATACACAATGTATGCTTTATCCCCATTTCTAAGTAGAAAAAAAGATTGATTTTTTACAATTTCTGTCATTGTGTATATAGCATGCATCTGCAAGTCAATCAATTTGAAATATGCCTGCAGTACCTTTAATAAACAAAAAATCTAGGATTTTTGTAATGAAACTTCATTACCTGGCTGGTCAAGACTTACAGGTTAATTTCCAATACATCAAAAATAATTTCAGTTTTCATTTCATTAATTTTATAAATATATGTTTTAGTTAATTTATTATGATTAAGGGATACTCCAGAACCAATTTTATGTCTCTTTTTTTTTGCAAATGAAGTGTATCTACTACAGTCAGTTTCTTTTCTAGTTAGCACTGCGTTTGTTTACATCTCTCTCACAAACTGCTGTACAGTTTGTCTATAAACAAAGCAATGGTTTTTTTATGTTAGGTACTTTCCTGGAGAAATTTTTTCCCAAACAGCACCTTCCTTAGTTTACAATGTCTCAAGTGGCAACTTCCCAAGTCTGCCTTATCTGCAGTGCTCAGTCTATTGTCTGTTCTAGCTGCAGCCTCAGCCCCCTAGCCCATACTAGTTGCATAGCTTGGCCCATATTGTAGCCTCACCACCTTAGAAGGCCTAACCTATAACCTTTAAGAAGTGCCACTTCGAAAATTGCACATTTGGGAAGTCACTTATGGGGAAATACCTTAAACCATTGTTGTATGGAAAACCCTGTCATCATGCAAATTACATAAATGCTACCAAATTAAACTTAAAGCAATTTAAGATATAATCAGTAAGGGATCTATTCAGGTTCAAAAAAGAATGTCCCTTATTGGGCGTTGGTAATACTTGCTTTAACTGTAACAGGTAAAATTATAAATTATATTTAAAATTGTTAAATAACATTTTAGACTTTTATAGTTGTTAGTGATGGATAAATTGCATTTCAATTAAATTTATAACATTTTGAGAAAATCAAATACTTATTAACATTTTATAATGCATCTTTGAGGGGTTTCCAAACCAGGACCGCAAAGGTTTCTTTAAGTATGGGTAAGCCATACTAAAGTCTATATTCTCTTCGTACAGCTATTTAGATAAGTTTAATCTGAATAGTCAGGAACAGCCCCTTTAAATCTGCTTGGACCAACGAGCGCAAAGAGAAGCAAACTGACAAGCACCCAGCATGATAAAGCTCTAAAGCAGAGAGGAAGACTTCACTCCCACTTTTACCATCAACTTATAAAGATATTCAAATGTATACTGGTTGTGCATGGAAGGCCTTACATAACTGTTCCTGAAGCTTTTAAAAATTATAAACCATTAAAACTTTTGGAAATTAACAACAAAACCTTTCTTGAATAATATTAGAATAAAGCCACCCCTTAAATAATACACACTACACAGAGCTTAGTGTGACATTTAGAAAAAAGTTCACACACAATTATTCGACAAAGAAATGATCCAGAATAATCCTCAAGTAAACCTTTTTCATTTGGTCACATCAAGCTCTGTGCAGAAGTATTTAATCTTATTTATTCTTAATTCAGTACATAGATTTCGCAATTAATTTACTAAAGTTGTAATGGTTTATAATCTTGGCTTCAGGAAAGATTCTTTGAGGACTTTACAGGTCCAAATGAATCTGGAAAAAATTGGAATACTGCCAATCCAATCTGAGAATTTTGTTAAGTAAAATATTAAATTGATGATATTTTTTCTCCAATCTTTAGGTCTGGCTTTAGCACACAATATGCTGTGTGACTACCTTCAGAGTGGGGTTGTTACCACTCTAAACTCAACCACTGGAAATATCTTAAATGCTGAGTTCCCTGCGCTTCATATATGCAACAGTTATCAGATAAGGTCCAAGAAACTACTTTTCCTATTGCCATTGCAACCAATGCGTTCTTTACTGCCTTTTGGACAACACTGCCAACATGATTCCCCAAAATTCAGTAAAATTAACCTCCCCCTCTGCTGTGAAAATAAATTCATGCATTTTCATCTCAAAAGACTATGAAATTCTGTACAGTGCTTTTTTAGGAAATTAGAAATTTTACATAAAGACAGGTTTCCTGGTCATGAAGTTTTAGACAAAAGCAAATTGCATGTAGAAGTTACTACAAGGGATTGTAATATTCAGTTTGCAAAAGCTCCCATCCCAATATCACTATAATATATTATCATGTGTGTGTTTCACTGTATCAGCAATATTATGGATCCAATTACTTTAGTATTTGAAATTCTATGAGTATCTTAATATTTTAATAAGAAATAAATTTTTTCTTCTTCCTGGTTTTTGAAGACCTTGGTCGTCCCCCCTCCCCCCTCCCTCCTTCATTTCAAATACACAATTTTCTTTTTCAAATGCACAAATAAGGGGTGGGGGTCCAAAGTTCGTACATTGATTATGCGCTAAATTCATCTTTTTTTCTTCTAGGAAATCCTTTTTTGAAGGAGTTTTTAATACATCTTTTGACAACATCATGGAAAATTCTACCCTGAAAGAAATGTATAATGCTTTTGTCAAACATTATTTTACTGGTAAGACAAATTGCCTTTTGTGTAAGATATATTTTTATAGTTCACAAATTACTTTAAAATCTACATCAATGTAAGGGGTTTAAATTTATCTGACAATGATCTGATCATTTATTTTCAAGAAAGCCTTGTAATTAAGTCTTTGACCTGAAGAAGCCCGAATAAGTTGTTTCACAAGGCATCTAATATATCCACAAGCAAGGAAACAACTGTGAACCCTTCCAATATGACGTAAAACCAGCTGTGTTCCATTAATTCCAACCCCTCATCCCTCTCCATCCACAAAAATATTTAATAACCTTGTCGGAGACTAAATTTAGTGAATTTTATCTGCCTACTGCTTGTTTAATGAAGGGTTGTTTATGATCGTTACCGAAACAACAAACTTTATGAAAGCTCTCATTTTTTGAAAAAACTATAGTTTTTGAAGAAAAAAAAATACATGAAACATTAATGAATGTTGTCTTACATGAAGGTAAAGAGTTGTGAGGGAGCTAAAACTTCTTGATATTTTCTTTAAAACTGCTAAATGATACATACCGATGCCCTTTCTGTGAACCCTTCCAATATGAAGTAAAACCAGCTGTGTTCCATTAATTCCAACCCCTCATCCCTCTCCATCCACAAAAATATTTAAAAACCTTGCCTGGGACTAAATTTTATGAATTTTAACTGCCAACCACTTGTTTAATGAAGGATTGTTGTTTATGACTGCTACCGAAACAACAAACTTTATAAAAACTGTCATTTTTTTCAAAATTATAGTTTTTGAAAAAAAAATACATGAAACATTAATGAATGTTGTCTTACATGAAGGTAAAAAGTTGTGGGGGATCTAAAACTTCTTGATATTTTCTTTAAAACTGCTATATGATACATACTGATGCCCTTCGGGGCACTTTTACTCTCTCCTCCTCTCTTCATTAATGAAGGGTCGTCGTTAATGATGGGTCATCATTAATGATTGTTAACGAAACAATAAGCTTTATAAAACGATCATTTTTAAAAATGATTGTTTTAAAAAAAATTGTTTTTAAAAGCTAACTTTCTTTAAAAATTATCATTTTTAAAAACAATCATTTCGGTTTCATTTTTCCTCTCGCTGTTTTCAAAACCAAAGAATTGTTTAAAAAAAAGGAAAGGTTAACAATCCGAAAGCCTATAACATTAGCAAACATTTTGCACAATTTTGCAAAGAAATTTAGAACTGATTTTTGCACTGACACCTTTAAAGGGAATTTCCATATACCCAGTTTTTCTTGAAAACACATTTAGGTTTTAAAATTTTGCAAATTTGTTTGCAGATTTGGATTTTCAAGGGCTTTCAAAATGTTGTTGCAATTTTAGCAATTTTTTATCTGCTTTTTTTTGCTTTATAACTAAATTTGGATTTTTGAAAATGCCATTCTATTTGCCGACTATTAAGGTAGAGCCTAAGGGTTTTCCAAAAGTTTAAAAAATGTTGCAGATTAGTATCACAACAAGAAAATAGGGGGGGGGGGTCAATTTGATCCCCTTCCCAGGCAACCAGTCAGTAAACCAGATTTTAGGCTAAATAGTTATAATGTAGTTAATTCAGTAACCTATGTAGATCAAATTAATTAAATTGGCTAGTGTACCTAATGGTCTCAGATGTCTAGAGTGAGCCTTCACTAACAAATTAAATTTTGATATTTTATTTAAACTTTTGTTTTAAAACACATATTTTAAAACTTATTTTATAAATTTTAATTTCATTAACTTAATTAAAAATTGACATAATGTTTTAGGATACCCTGAACATGATGTAAATTTTTACAAAGAAGCAGTTTCAGCTTTAAATAGAAATTATTTGAATACAACAAGCTTCAGGAATAAGAAAGACAGCCTTTTATGGATTAGTTAAATATCTTTTTTCATTAACCACTGGGTTATAAACCACAAATGTTACTTTAATGAGAGAATTTTCAGGAAATCACATAGTCTTCTTTCCAACATAAAAAGAATCCTTGTAACTGTAAATATGTTTATTTCTTAGTATTTTTAACTTTTAATGATTTATCTTTTAACTAATTCATAATAAAATGTAATTTGTAAAGTAAGCTAATTCAGCGCCTGTGTCCTAAATATATCACTTCATGCTCACAAATCTTGCCAATTAATGAGCACAGGGCAATTACAATGCTAAGGTATAGAAAATAATCTTAAAAAAGGCATCTTTATTTTGATGCATAATTAGACTTAAAATTTTTCAGAATTCTTATTTTTAACCCCAAAATATTCTAACATTTTTGTATTTTTTGCTGATTTGAGATAAATTAATGTATTTTTGCATAAAGTTATTGAAATGGGTGAAACACAGACTAGCATTGAAATTGTTTTTGGAAATATATAGTTTTTGTAGATCCATTTGTAAAATCGATTTATTTAGTGCGCAAGTTGCACAAGATGAAATGATTCTGAGATATTTTGATGGAAACAACACAACTGTAGATATGACTGATTATAGAGTTGATAATGAAGTTATCTTAGAACAGTTTTGCTTCAAACTTGTGCACCATAAGTCACAAGGTGTAATTGGAAGAACTCATGGCTTGAAGGTAATAAAAAAATACACTACTTGGTTGGACTCTAACTTTCATAACCTATCATCTTATTTAAAGGTCTTCAGCATAAGGTTGCAAAAATTAAAAAGTTTGAGATTTTTGCAACTGTCCAGTTTATTTGTTTCTTTTACAATTTCTTTGTTTCTTTTTCCTGAAAAGTAAAAATTCAGCAATGAAAGATTGAAAGTTATATATATAGACTAGGGTTTCCACACTTTTAATTAAAACTCAAAAAAGTGAAATTATAGACAAAAATTCGCTTAATAAACATTTTTCAGTTGCCTTTTAACCTATTTTAAATTGCTATTTTTGAAGTAAAAAATAATTCATAATAGAAGACATTGCCTAATTTGCATCTTAAAATCATCTAAAACTCAAAATGCAAAATTAAGGACAAAATATTTATTGACTGCACTTTAATTTCTTTCCAATAATTATCTTTGAAGTAGAAATAACTTCATTTTTGACAAGTAAAAGTCCCCTAATGAGCAAATTAAAATTGTCAATTTTCATGCAGGTACTCAAAAACTGGTTTAAAAAATCAGCTGATGGGTTAGCTTGATTACTAATTCTAGATCTTCATTATACATTTAGTTAGTTTGCAAATTCCATGTGCTCACTTAGACTGTTCATTTCTAATTACCACAAATTGTGATATGTGAATGTTTGAAAAAGATAGAAACTGTCACTGAAATTGGAGGAAAATCAAGTTTAAAAGTTTAAAGATAAATAAGCGATTTTTGTTTCTTTTTTGTAAGCTATATATTTCTTCTTCAAAATAAGCAATTTTTTGGTTGAAAATAAGCAATTAATTGTCTTTTATGTTCAAAGATTTGTAATTGCTTAATTGGTGCCATCCAACTCTTACACCTGATTAGGCAACTTTTTATCGCTCAATTATGATTAAACTTTTAGCGCAATTGGAATTACGTTGTGCGGGATTGTCAACAGTGCAGATTGCCTGCAACTGTTCTTGTACTGTGCAGAATTGTGGGAAATTCCAAAGAAATTACTGGGCCCACAATTGCATGCAGGCAAAATCTACTTGCATTGGAAACCCTATCTTAGACTAGATCTAGACTATCAATCTGTTTTGTCAGGCATTGGTTGATACTGAGAAGTATAACAATGGTGATATTCATGATGAGAATAATTTGAGTCTAATTGTGCAAAACAGACTTGAAATGAAAGACAGGTAAATTACAGATTTTCCAAGAAATAGTGTTCTCATATGAAATAAATCAGTAAGAAGAAAAAAGTTAGTTAATTTTCACCCTGCATACCCACCCTGCAAATGTGTACACTGTAAACTTTTTATTGTATATTATTCAATATTTTCTTGCTGCGCGATCACAATCATAATACTTTGTTTATCAATTAAAATCCAATTGAATAGAAATATTCCGAATTATTTAATATTTTATTATTTTATTATAAAATTCTGAATCAAGTATGTAAATAATCATGCCTTCACATTGTGTGCATGTGACTTCACCCAAGCAGCAAAACTCAGAAACAAGCTTTTTAATTTAGATGAATAAAAAACTAGAGAATATTGTATCTTTACAACCAGAGACGCCTAGCGAGAGATTCTAGCAACATATTAATTCAATAAACTGAATAAAGATATCATTACTTTAAAATCTAAAATTTTTTGACTAAAATGGGGAATTAATTACAAAATAAATCATTCATATTTATTTATTAAATACAAAGAACGATAATATCTGCATACAGAAACTTTTAAATCTAAATATTTATTTTAGGTAGTAATCAGGGGCATATTCAGGAATTTGTCTGAAAAATTGTTTATTTTTCCCTAGAAATAAAAACATTTCTCATTTCAGAAAGAAAAAGAAAAACATTGAACTGAAAAAGTTTAGCAAGGGAGAAAATACTTTTTCTGGGAACACACAATTTCACCTGTTAAAATATATACCCCTAACAAAAGAGATTAATGGATTAATTATTTTATTTTCATGGAAATTCAAGTCGCATGATTCATTTATGTTTTTTAAAGATTGAAATCAAATAATTTATTTTTACAATTTAAGACGGGTACAGGCAAAATATCCAGTATTATCAGGATGGTGGTATTTGTGGGGAGGGGACAAATACTCAATCTGCATCAAGTTTTTTTTTAATCTCAAGGGATACCTTGAAATTGACATTTTGGGACACCCAAACGCTCCATTATACTACTGAAATCCAAAAATTTTCTCTTCTTCAAAGTTTCCAAGGGTCTCAAAACTTTGTAAAATATACCTGTTTTTAAGTTGTGGATTTTGGAAAAATATGATTCTGAAGAGGTGCAGGAGGGGGGGGGTTAAAAATATAAGTGTCACAAGAATTTTACACCCCTGGCTGGCAGGTGACACAAAATATGTTAGACTTAAAAATATTAATTTTAAATATGAGTAATAAGCAGTACAGAGAGTCTGAAGTACATTTAGTATTATAAATATCAAATACAAATCTTGGTAATTTCCAATTTTAAAATTTGTGGACCCCCCCCCCCATCCTATCAATTTTGTGCATGCATCTCATATGTAACACATCGATATAATTGGTCCTGTAGTCACAGTGCAAGACCTCCTAGCTGCAGCGGTGGCCCCAGAAATTGTCTTAACCTAATCTAACCCTAAATTAATACAAAATAATTATTATTATTTTGATGGTTAAAAATTAATAGGAGGGGGGGGGGGGGGTTTTATTTTTTATACTAGGACGGACCCTAACTTAACTTGAAAGTAGTGATCATGTACAAAATTGATATGGGCAGGGTCCAAAAATGGTATACTAGAATGAATTAGCTGCATGTAACATATTCAGCTCTTTGTATATATTAAAAACATGATTTTCGTCACTGTTCCTTGCAATTAAAGGAAATAACAAGGATGCTTAGCACAAAAATAATTTTGGCTAATTAGCGACATATATTGGTCCATCCTAGGTTTTCCAGTCAAAATTTTTTGCACAAAAATTATGCAAAAAATTGCGCACAATTTCAATGTTTTTGTGCAGTGATTTGCAAAAGCTGTTTCATGCAAATTCTGAAGAAAATCTGTGCATTTGCGTATTTCATTATTTTGAGCTATTTTGAGTTATTTTGTTATTTTGAGCTATTTTGAGTTATTTTGTTATTTTGATCTATTTTGTTATTTAGTTTTTTTAAGACATGTTTATCATAACAAATTTTATTAGAGAAAGTAACCAAATATTAAAATCCTTCATATTTCATATACCTTATAGCTATAAAAAAATAGGGATAATCTATATGGCATGCATCAAATATCATTTGCATTCATGCGCAATACTGCAGCACAAAAATTCCAATTTTTTGCATTGCACAACTACATGCAAAATTACCTGTATTCATGCACAATATCATGAAAAATTTCTGACGTGAATTTCGTATTAATGCAAAATTTCTTGCAAAAAAATTATTTATTTCGAATGAATGCACAATTTCGTGCAAAATTCGTTTAGCATTGATAACAAAACACCACTGCTTCTCTGAGATATATCACAGGTTTATGTTTTTTTGATAAAAAATTTTAAGCTGGAATTTTCATTTATACCGTTTGTCACCATATCATATTTAGAAATTGGGTCGGTGTACAGGGGCGTACTAGGGGGGGGCCGGGCCCCCGCCCCCCTCTATGTGTGCCCCCCCTGAGAGGCTGAGAGGGGGCACCCATGAGGGAGGCTCTTTTAATATTACATCTGCTTGCATTTCCCTTCCTCAGGCCAGGCACAGTGGCGTAACTAGGGGGCAATAGTCCTGTTGCCCCCCCCTGGGAGTTCCAGGCAGGGCACTGCCCCCCCTGTAAAATACAAAATTAAAAGGAAACTATGTTTAAAAAGTAACACCTGACAATGACAAAGACTAAGGATTTGTCTGAATTCATTGTTAATACAAGGAGAGAAAAGTTTTAGCCTTTTAAAGAGAATACTTCATTACACAATATGTATTATGACGGAGAGCAGACTTAAAGATCTTGCACTTAAAGCTTTATACCCTAAAAGGCTGTCTGAGCTCTCTACTGAAAAAATCATTGAAATGTTTGTGCAAGCAAATCCCAGAAAATTGTAGCTTAAAAGAGTTGGTGAATATGTAGATTGAGTAAATTCTATCTGAAAAATTCAGAAGAAATTTCGTTTATTAGTAAAAATATAATTTTTAATGATGCTGTGATATTGATTTATGGTATTTTTATGGTAAACAAAACAAGTCCAGGTGGGAGGGGGCAAAAAAAATAAAAAAGGTATCAATATTTTTTTCAAAAAATGGGTTTTTAAGGGGGGGCAAAAAAATGTTTGCGTGCTTACCCGCGAAAATTGTGCCCCCACTAAACAAAAGCCCTCGTACGCCACTGTTGGTGTATGAGCAGAAGCAAAATTTTGGATTGGCGCATGTGCAGATGAGAAATTAAATGTCCTTTTGATACAAATTCAAAATGGTTGAATTTAAAAAAAAGAAATAATTAAATATTCAATTTTTAATATTTATTTGCTTTAATTTACTGTAAAAATGTTCTTAAATTTATGAATAATGATTGTTTGATTCAAAATCCAGTATTTTTTATTATCATAAACAATTCATAATTATTAGATAAAATGGAATATATTTATATATATTTGGATTAGTAATTGATTTTAAAAAACTTTAAAGAATATTGAATTTCAAAAGAATGTATTTTTAGGAAGAAATTATTAAAAAAAAAGTAATATCATTAACAATAAGATTGATTGGCATTTTTACAAGATCCAGCTTTCATTGCTGAATTTTATAGTGTGCTTTTCAAGCAGACAGCATCTCCTGGGGAAAACACAGATCTTGGACTTAGTATTGTTAAATATGAAACAACTGAAGCTGCATTAAAGTTGGATCCAAAGATCAAGAAATGTTTGTACAACAAAGATCTTAAAAATCTTGAACCTTCCTTGGGCTCCAGGTAATAGTAAAATTAATCATTTTTGTTCCACAGATACTCATAGTAAATTCTAGTTCATAAAACAATGTAAATATGAAAATGAGGTGTGATGTTTAAGTTTTTAAGCCTCAGCTCCACAATTCTTAATTTAAAGTTCACTATATCTTTACTAAATATATTTTAGCCAGGTTGACACTCTATGACATCAGATTGACATCAAGTGGATTGTTGTTGTGATGTAAGGAGTGTTTTCCTGAAGGTGGATTAGCTTCATTGTCGCTGCATAAGACTATCTATTAGAGATGTCAACGTTTTATTTTTCTAGATTTTAGCTTTCGTTATGATAGTGTTCATCAAAAGTATAAACGTTTTAAACGTTATGTTGCACATTATGAAATTTTAAGGCATAGATTAACGTTACGTAATGAATTTTCTGCACTTGAATACCTTATACAACGTTAAGCTTTAGTAAATGTTAGTGAAAAAAGTAACCTCCGTTACGCTTTTGCATTTCCAGGTTTATAAAACAATCCCAACGTTGCGTTAAAGAATTTGTAATATAACCACCATTTTTTAACGTTCCACTTTCATGCAAGGTAAATATTTTCAGAGACCTTACCTTACATTGTCACTTGGTTTGAAAACTAATAGGTGACAAATGTTTTGCTTTCATAAAATGTCACTTAGGGCATAGTTCTGCATGTTGCAATGCATTTCAGTTCAAAGAATATTTTTTGTTATATAAACTCTTTTAATTACGTTTAGAAACTTTACAAAAATGCAACTTTTCTTACGTTACGAATTATTGAAACGTTATTGTGAAAACTTATTTGTTACACTTTTTTACAACAAAGAATCAAAACTGTTTATTCGTTTCGTTTCTAAGAAAGATTTGAATAAATGCTCTATACTTTTGTTAACACAAATTCAAATTATAAGGAAGACAATTTTACCGACTCAAATGCCGTAGCGTATTCTCAAGACGTGTTTATCCATTTCCGCCATGAAGCACCCACATGTCACCCTCGCTCCTTTGTTCCCCGCCTCACCCCTATACACATCCCAGCCCTCAGTCAGGTTAGGAGAGTTGAGCTAGTAGTAGCTCCGACACAGGGAGCCTCTTGACTCCTTTATGATGATGACGCAGATACTCAGCTAGCAGCAGACGTGCTTACTCGAAGGGTTCCCAGTTTATCATGCTTTCCAGAGACAACATAATCGCTCAATCGGACCATGATAAAACCGCAATCTCTGCCTACTAGGTTGGATAAGCCCTGTTGTTCCAGTTCCTGTTGATCTGCTCCACCAACATGAAGCTCTACATCTCTCCCATGAAGTACCCACAAATATTCATCATTAATTCCTTTGTTAATTTCTAAATCAACCAATTTTAACTCCGCTTTATGTGCAAATATTTCAAAACTTTCGTTTTTATTAAATAAATGTTAGAAATATTCATTTTGATCTCTTTTATTTTATTATAGTGACTTTTAAAGTCAACAACTTTGTGTTGTATTAAAATGTTCAGGACTTAACATTTCTTACATTACACTTCATTAAAAATAATATTGGTTCTAAATGAAAGTATTACAAGATTTTTTACGTGATAACTATATTACTATTTTAGTATTTTTCATCCTGAAACATGAACCATGCAAAAAATTGTGTTAATTCCTTTTAACTCACACTGTTTGTTGCTGTTGCATAGTTAACCTTTTTAAAGAATGTGCAATATAAAGATGTTAAATATATTGATATTTAAAATTTGTGAATCAAAGTTTTTAGCTTTAGACTTTCAACTCAAGGGTGTGTCTTAAAGGGATAAGAGACATAATTTCAAGTGACCATTAATGGAGTGGCATGCCCAGCATACATTTACAAGATAGGAAATGCTGGTATTTTCTAATCATAAATCAGATAAAGGTATACATGTTACCATTGGGAATAGAGCTTGGCCCTCTTTAAATAGAGGATCATTTGAAATTATCATCATGTATTTGACGGGTTTAAAAAATAGATATGTTTTGGGAAACTTTATAAAATGAATTAAAATTCGGCAACATGTGGAACAGTAGTATTAAATTATTTTACGCTAGTTTTACTCAATGCAAACTGACCCTCTGGTGGATTTTCTTTTATCTAACAGAATTCATAGTTTGAAATATTTAAGGTCTACAACATTGGGTAGCAAAGATATAGGGATTAGAAATATAACAACTCATTTCCTTTAGACTTTCTTATCTAACAGAAGTCACAGTATGAAATATGAAACACCAGCTTGCGAAGATATAGAGATTGGAAAATTATAATTTGTGGCAAATTTTTAGTTGTTTTTGTGTTTTTTTAATATCGAATAAAATAAAACAAAGGCTGATTTTTTTTATGCAAACAACCCGAAATAAAATTTTATAAAATTTTTTTCTTTTTTTAACAAATCGATTAAAAATCAGATTTTTATTCTATTTTAAAGTTTCATAAAAATTTATTGATGTATAAAACATTACACGCATTTTCAAATTGATAAAATACTTTTGCATTTTAGTAGGTATCTACATTTCTAAATTTTTCAACCTTAAACATGAACCATGCCTACTGAAGTTATGATTTCAATTAGTCAAATAAACATGAAACCCAGCAATTGTGTTGTGTTCACAGAACCGTTCCACTTAATAAGTTGATTTTTTTACTATAAGTAAATCATT
Organism: Eurytemora carolleeae; assembly: GCF_000591075.1. Classification (NCBI taxonomy): domain Eukaryota; kingdom Metazoa; phylum Arthropoda; class Copepoda; order Calanoida; family Temoridae; genus Eurytemora; species Eurytemora carolleeae. Next base: position 154,271 of record NW_019396267.1, on the reverse strand, counting down.
TGCTGTATAACATAAAATGCACATGTAAAATTTCTGAAATGTCATCTTCTGTTTCCAGAGTTTTAGTGGGTTTCATTAAACAATGGCATAAGATTTGAATTTTCACTAACAGAAAAAAAAACCGTTAGACTAATCAATTTAGTATTCAGAGAAAAGTTATGAAATGTTTTGATTTACAAAATTACATTTTTTTATGTTATGATCCATTATTGAAATTTATACTCTGTAAAAAAACTTTCGTTTCCTGATTATTAAAATAATAACCCATAACAGAAACGTTGAATTTTTCATTATACAATAAGGGAAAACATTTCAAAACGTTTTCATAAACAGTAATGCATTTTTTTTGTTCTACAACGTTACACTTTTTATAAGTTGAACTTTGATATAGAAGTCCTTTCCTTATGATATTCAATCAAATCACAATTAATTTTTCAAACGTTAGCCTTTCAAGCTCCCCATGGAAAGAAAACATTTCTTCACATTATGGTCAAACAAGTTGTAGATATTAGAAAAATAACGTTACATTACCACAAAACGCTAACGCTAGGTATGAGCTCCTCTAACGTTAACATTAGGTATGAGCTCCTATAACGTTAATGTATAACATTCATGTTACATAGAATAAATCCATATGTTACACATTATTGTAACGTAACTTACAAAAACATACATTTTACGTTACGTTACACTATCGTTGACATCTCTACTATCTATACTATTGACCAGTAATTGAGGATACTTTGGAGGCTCAGTAAGACAAAAGGGTTTTATCTTAAACAATGGTAAAACCAAGCAGAATACTAAAACAACATCCAGAGTACACCATAAAACAATGTTTGCATTGTAATGGGATTAAAAACAAAAAATGAAAATTAAAGGATTATGTTGGGCAGGAACTTTATTGGCAAGGCTTCTAGATGCATGCCAAACAGTTTGTTCTTTTACATTGTATACAAAGTTGTTAAAGCAAGATTTGAAAATTACAAAGATCTGAGCTAAATTTGTTCCAAAGCCTCTGATATAGGACCAAGGGGATGTGACATTGATCATGGATCTCCAATGTAATTCAAAATTTGTGAAATCCTCATAAGCCCTCCCTTCATTAAATAATCGATCTCACTTTTCTTTTGATCCCTCAAACTGAAAAACATGCTTGGATGGATAAATTTTGAGAATTTTTTTTAAATGTCCTTGCAGTGACAATGAAGCCTATTTGCATTCAGGAAATGCTCCTTACATCAAAACGAAGATCTGGTTGACATCAACTGGTCAACTGATATAGAAATAGTGGACATTAAAAAAACTAAAGTGCTAAGACTTCTTAAATTACCCATAATTTTTTCGAGGGCTAAACCTATTGATAACACATCATTCCATAAAAATTACAGCACACATGTTGCAGTGGTGACGATAAGGGCTGCGCATTGTTCTTAGTGAATGATTGTTCTTTCACAAGAATGAATGGAATGATCAAGAACAATCCCATCGTGCTGAAAAAAGAATTTAGCATAGAATGCATTCTTATAAATGTTTGAACGATTCGTAAAGGAATGGAATCGAAGGGAAAGGAAATTTTTGAAAAGAACATTTAAAATCAGTAACTCATTCATATTATCAAGAACACATTCTAATTTGAGAACGCATTTTAGATCAGGAATGTGTTCTAAATCATCTAGAAATAAATGAGAGATTTTTTTTGATTTGATCACCTGAACCCACCCTGTTCTTCTACTCATAAAGGAAAGGAACAGAACAAACGGAATGAGAAGGGAATGATTGAAAAAATGAACAAGAACGGAAAGATCTAGCTGAAGGCCCTTGTTCTAGAATGGAACAGAACAATTTCAAAAAAGTTGTGCCCAGCCCTAGTGACAATTATATCAATAAAATAAAGATGACTTTTGAATTAAGTTTTTATTTTTAACAAGTTTTCAAGTAAGTAAAGTGAAGCTTTTTTAACTGATAGCTTCTCTTTGTTTCCAAAAGCTTGATATAAATAAAATTTGAAATCAAAAGTCAAGTCGTCTTATTATGTTAAAATTATCACCTACCACAGTATAAACAAAATCTGGAAAGATATTTAATATTTTTAGGAAATACTTTTTCTGGAAAAAAACATACATTCGCAACCCTTGGGGCCACCTAGCATGTTCTAGTTGCACAACTTTACATTTCATTAAGTCTCCCTTATCAAATTTTTTAAAATAAACCTTTTTTCATATGGAACAGGATCAACGAGTTGCCCTACAGCCTTTCAATGTGTGTCAATCTTCTTACTGTGATTGATAACTTGATTAAGGTATTATGTTTCATATAAAAAAAATCGTTATACAGGTAAATTTTCAAATGTTACTGTTGTAAATCAGGAATGCATCTCTGCAAATGAAAGGTCACTTGATTTATTTCAATCCCTTTAACTAATATTCTCTTTAGTGTGGCCTGAACCAATCTAGATGGAAAGCTTATGGACATCAACTGCACTGCATCCAATCATATTCTGCTGAACCCAAACAGCTTGGAGAAATTGAACTTAGACAAGGACAGTAAAGATTGGTGTTGTTTTTTTTAAAAGATAAAATTTGTCATGAAAAACGAACAATGGATGAACAAAATGCATTGCTAAGAGAAATAAAAAGGATCCAAAAACAAAAACTAATGATTTAAAATCGTTCAAATGAACTTTAAAAGCTATCATTATTTCCAAACCAATTTTCCAAAAGATTTTGAAAACACGATTGTTTTTTACTGAAAAAAAGATTTGTTTAACCAAATTTTTGAATAAAAAAGATCTTTTATTAACTAAACGAACAATTTTATTGAACAATAGTTCACTGAGAAAACTAACAAAATAAATGAAAAATGAACGAAAATTTTGAGAACGAACGAAATCAAATTTTTTAAAGGATTGAAGAAAACTAAGAAAATGGGTTTTTAACGAACGTTAAATGAATGAAATGAAAAAAAGCCAAACACAACAATCTTTACAGGACAGAGGTCTCAATGTCTGAATGCTTGCAATAGACAAGAAAACCTTGTCACCAAATCAACAAGGAAGTTTTACCATTCAGTTTATAAAACAAAAACATTCTTTTACAGATATTGTCCTGCGTATTAAACTATTTTTTTCTTTATCACAATACTTAAAAGGATTGTTTGCAAAAAATAAAAGGGGTATAAGCTTACGGCGAAAAATAAACACTTTTGATCGCTACTTATCTTAGTTCTATCTGGTGCGTCTATAAGGAGAAAATTGTTAAAAACAACTTTTTCTTAATAACGTATTGTAAACTAATTAATTTAATTTTAAACACATCATTCAGATATTATCATCAATTATTTTTCCAAACGTTCATAGTTTCATAATATTTGTTATTTGTTTTATATACAATGCACTTAAAACTACTTTTTTCTGCTAGGTCTCTCTATCTGAATGATTTGCTTGTAATTAAATTGATTTTTTCTTCTTCGATCAGACAAAGGTTTAAAGGGTACCATTTAAAATCAGTCATGCTAATGCATAAATGGATGTTTACTTGAAATTATGTCTACAATCACTTTAAATAAATCTAAATGTTAAAAATGAAGTGTTTATCCCGGAGAAAACTTTGAATATTCTGAGGATTACCAACTCATTCTCAGGTCCAATCATTTTAAATTTTTACTTTTAAATATTTTTCTTGAAAAATTTGCTATTACCACTTGAAAGTTGGGGTCATAGAAAGTACCAGACAAACTTCAAAGGAAGTTGTACATGCAATGTAGAAGGCTGATTGGTAAATAAACTAAATAAGCATGGTGTCTCAGTACTTTGTTGAATTTTCCCATTTTTTTAATAACACCAAAATAGCATTAGCTATTAAAAAGTATAAGAAAGTTTAAGAGTAAAATTGTTGTTTTTGTGTCTAAAACATAATATCAAATATTTATTTTACCAATATTTCAAAATCTAAATTTTTCATTCTATTTAGAAAGATTAGACGAATATGTTCCGAGGAAAACCATCCTGGTTTTACAGTTCATGTTTTGAATAAAAAATACCCAGGTTAATTTCAAAATTTAAAATCTCTTCATTTGAGTTAATGATGTTTCATCAACATTATTCTGTTTGTTTCTAAATACACTTATTATCTTAATTTTTTACTTCAGAATCCCAAATAAGTCTATCTTACAACTCCAAAATAATCTAGACTGCTATAATTAATATAATTGTTCACTTAAACAAATGTTCTTTTAAAAAATTCAATAAGTTTTAATTTGGATACTTTAAATTAGGAATTCCACAGAAATATTTGTTAGAGCAATTCCAGACAAAATTTGCAAACTGCAGAAAATTTTTTTTTTCTACATGGAATCCCTAAAGTTTATCTTATCAAAAAATACAAGAAATTGACTAAAACTTGGACATCATTGCGGGCTCTTTAACCACTTCAGATCGGAAAGATATGCTTAGTTGTTGTCCTACAGGCAAACGTTAGGGTATTGTGTGTATTCTAAAGTAAGTGGAAAATCTTTCTAAGGTTGCATCTTAAGTCAATTTTCAAATAAACGTAAAATCTGTTTTTTTAGAGCTTTGTGGTGTGGCACTCAGTAGTGAAAAAAGTAGGTCTTTGAATTTCTGAGATTGTATTTTTGAGTATTATTCAAGATTTAAAATTTTCGAAAATAGTAGTTTTACGGAAAACTAATATGAATCTATGATTGTTCCCACGGAAACCAACAAAACAATTTTTAAACAAATCATTTCGAATTCAGTAACATCACTAACAGATCTTTCTTCGCACAGCAAGATGTTTACTGTGATGATTTATTGCAGGTTTACCTTCAAAGGATGAGACTTTAGAAACGACTATAGGGAATGTCCTTTGTTTACATTTAGGTTTCCTTGCCAGCCAAAAAATGGCTTATTTCTGTGCTTTATCATTTAGAACCATTATTATAATAAATTTAAGACAGAAACCATAAATTAAGCTTTAAATCGTCATATTCTAAGAGTTCTGGGAAGGGTTGGGCAGGTTCCAACATTTCAAGCTTTTTCCTTAACGGTTAGTACAAACTGTTTTTAAAATAAAATCTCAGGTATCTATTAGTTTTAGAGGGTAAGAACAAAAATTTGGTTTGTTAATTGTATTTTCAATTATTTTTTAATTTACTGTTTGTTCAGAATCTCAATTTTAATAACGCATTAACAGAAAATTTTCAATTCAATTTTCTGAATTAATGGTGTTAAAAATATTATGTTAACAGTTAATGAAATCATTAACAGCACAGCCATTAACAGTCTATTACAGTATTAACAACATCCATAATTTTAAAAAATAATAAAAACATCAAAACACATAATTTTTTTTTTTTAACAAGTTCAACTAAATTGTGTTTTCAGAAAAAAAAACCAAATTCAATGTTTTTAAACAAAAAATACACTTTTTTTGTTTTCAATCGTTAATTATTTTTTCAAAAACAGGTAGTTTGTTTTAATAATGATATAAAAATCAACGGTTTTTTGTGGTTAGTTAACGGACTCTTCCGTTTTTTTTTGAAAACCTGCTTTTAGTTAACAAAACTTTGCCAAGTCCTAGTTCTGGGTCGTCTTTACAATCTCATCCTTTGTGGGTAACCCTGAATCTTAATTCAACCTGATCATATCCTTGGCCCAAATTTCAATTCTTTAAACCAATAAAAATAGTATAATTCTTTAAACCAATAAAAATAGTATAGTTTTAGTTTAATAATATTATACAACAAGTGCAAATTTTTTTCTGTCATAAATCATATCCTTTACCTGCACATCTCCAGTAAACAAACACCTTTACCTGCACTCCAGTAAACATAAACCTTTATTGACATAGCTCCCATCAGCATAATCCTTTACCTGCATAGCTCCTATAGCCCAACTGATTAAAGGTTTGGAACCTAAAGGGACCAGGTTCTTTAAAGGGATCCCTTTACTGCCCCCACGAGCCAAGATCAATCCTTAATATTCAAATTAGTCTTAAGACTCTAAAATAAAATAAATCATAGAACACTTTGGATGAACAAAAAGACAAAAAATTTAGTCTTGCTTGATTTTGGGGTTTCATTTTATAACAAAATTGTTAAAATTCTTTGCAGCCTTGCAGGTATCTCTTAATGAATTACTAATGAACAAATCCATTTTTTGCGGATTTCTGATCTATTCTTGGCAAATTTTCTTTGATTTTATTTTTTAACTATAGACTATACAGTAATTTTTAAGACTAGGCTATACCTTCTATTTCAATTGTGAACATGCTCTCTTGCATATATTGTAAAACAAAAACAAACAAAAATTTTGTGAATTTTAGGAGATTTTTTTGTAGATTCTAAAAATTTTCAAAAATTGAATTTTGTTAGAGGCAAATTTTTGTAAATGTGATCATCCAGAAATCTCAACTAGGGTCATGTGAGGTCAACAAAAAATTTGAGCACGATTGGTTGAGCTGTTTTGATGTTTATTGGACACAAACAAACAGACAGACAATCAATAAATCTATTTAGATGAATCTGAGAAGAGACTTGAACTGGTAAAACAGTACGCCAGGGATAACATAGTCAGGTCAGGTTTGTGTAAGACAAACGCTTCGAAAAATGAACTCAAATTTTGGCAGCATTCCTCCCTCTGTACATCCCTGAAATCATCTCTGTATTGTCCAGCAGACCCATCCCACATCACCAAATAGAACCCATCAGCATTTAGAGTTTAACTTATTTTTGTTTTAGTCTTTGGGCCTTTTCATTTGAAAGTTTTCCCTGTCTATTACCTAGAAATAGAACTTCTTCAATTTTTATAATTTAACATTTTTGGCCTGTATTTACTTATTAAGTTAAAGAATTTTTTTTAACACAAAAAATGTAATTTAAAAACCTAAAAAGTAGTTCACCTGGGTCTTCTTTGTGTTGTGGTTCCTGCTGAAATATATTTTGAAGTTGAGTTTTATATAAATCATAAATAAAAAAGATATTTAAAATTATAGCTAACTGCAAAGTTAAGTAAAGGTTAAAAAGGTAAAGTGAAAAAAAACTAAAAATCCAAGTCAATTTACATGTAAAAATAGATGAATCTAGATAAGAAAAAAAAAGATAAATTTTAAGATTATTAGAATTTTGTGTTTTTTTTGCGTTCCATATTATTTATGACAGCAATTGACTTTTTAAAAATGTTTTACAAAATCTATTAACATTTTGATCATAGTATCTTACTACAGAAATAGAATCTTAAAATTAAAGACACGTTGTTCGAAGTTATGAACAATATGTTAGATTCCCAACATTCTCCTTGAAGTTTTGTATAAAATGTCTCTCAGTAAGTTTGATTATATGAAAAAAGTTCTGTATGGTTAGTTTTTGCCAATGTGTTTTGTTAAATTGTTGTAAAGTCCAACCTTCTGTAACCTAAAACCTATGTAAAGAGTAAGTCTATAGCTACATTTCATGGCTTCTGATTGGTTCTGATTTGACCAATGACATGTCTGGATAAACAGCTGTCATAATTCACAAAATTTATTATGTAAATATAGAATGGTTTTTACAAAATCTACAATCCCCGGTTTCAACTAAGAGTTAATGCCAAGTCTAATATATAGGAAGGGATAAATCCATCTATTGGTCGGTTAACATAAAACCCAGTCGGATAAATCCAACTATTGGTCGGTTTACTTAAAAACCAAGTCGGATAAATCCAATTATTGGTCGGTTTACTTAAAACCAAGTCGGACTCGGATAAATCCAATTATTGGTTGGTTTACTTAAAACCAAGTCAAGATAAAACTCGACTTATCACTTGGGTGTAAATAAACGCTAAAACCGTTTTTTTGGGGGGGGGTTAAGCTTTTGAATGCTCAGTTTAGTTCTAATTGGTTTTCATGAAATATATTCATTGAAAAGTATCTATTTTAGTGTGAATATGTACATAGAAAACCCGTTCATCACTTCATATACAACTGATGTAGAGATGTCAGGATTGGATATTATCTCAAGTATAGGAGGACTTTTGGGACTTTTCATTGGTAAATATTATTAGAACTTTTAGGACTTTTCATTGGTAAATAGTATTTAAAGACTATTAGGACTTTTTAATGGTGAATTATAGTATTAGAGGACTTTGGGGACTTTTCATTGGAAAAAATTATATTGGAGCACTTTGGGAACTTTTTTTTGAAAAAATTATATTGGATGACTTTGGGGACTTTTTATTACTAAATAGTATGGTTTTTTGAATTTTGATATTGGTGTAAAGTATGGTTAGGACTTTTGGGACTTTTCATTAATAGAAATTATTAGTGGACTTTGAATTGGTAAATATCGAAAGGACTTTTGATGGTTTTTTTTATTATTAAGCAGTAGCAAAGGACTTTTCGGACTTCTATTGGTAAATAGTTCAAAAGGACTTTATGGGATAAAAATATATATACTACGATAAATTCATATACATATGAGACAAAAAATCTTCAGGAAATTCAGAATAAGGTTGAATAAAGCCTGTTTGTCGTCTAAACGTATCATACCTTCTTATAATATAATGTTTATTAATGTTTATATATTATTCTAGGATTTTCCCTTGTTACCCTTGGAGAGATCGTTTATTATCTGTTGTTCCTGATGTTCAGTAGAATAATTACAAAAAATTGATGGAAAATTATGAATTCAAATTACTCTTAAATAAAAGTATTCTAATCGTCATTTTCAATCTATTTTTTTACTGTTAAGATATAATTTTTCTGAAACTGTTTAATACTCTGCACTGTACGAACTGTACACATGTGTACCATGTATACTGTGTAATGTGTAGTGTGTACTGTGTACTTATCATTATGCACTAGCTATGTTCTGTCTCCTGTTTATTGATTTTTTGTACTGTGTACTAATGCATATATTCTGTGTGTTAATTTTACTCTACTGTGAACTGTTTAATGTGTATAGATTCTGTGAACTTTATATTGTATTGTTAACTGTGACCTGCGTACACTGAATTGTCGCTAAAAGAACCTGTCAAATCTTTCGTTAGGATGTTAATTTAGAAAGATGAAAATTTCCCTGAAAGATAATTGAAGGTCTGCAGTATGGTTTTGGTGAATTATATTGACGTACTAAGCCTAGGGGTGTCAGAAATGATTTTTTTGCATTTTTTGAAAACGTCCAATAAACCTAAAAAAGTTTGATTTTGATAAAACTTTTTGTTCTGGATGATAACAAATATCTATCTAAAACTTTCTTAAACTGGCATGGCATATTTTTTCTATATTCATTTAGTTAAGAGTTTGAGTTAAAATAAGTATTAATAAATATTGCTTTATATCGAGTAGATANAATTCACCAAAACCATACTGCAGTCCTTCAATTATCATACAGGGAAATTTTCATCTTTCTAAACATCCCAACGAATGATTTGACAGGTTCTTTCAAGTTCCATTTAATACACACGACGGCACTCTTTAACATTTAATCTTATCAATAATGTGGAAGTAATCATCATTTTTCTACTGTTAGTTTCATAATTTCCTACATAGCGCAAAGTAAACAATTTTCAAAGAGATAAGATAGAAGCCTCATTTATTCTTGATCCGGCACAGTTTTAAGATTTTTAGGATTTTTAGAGTTGTAAATGGAAACTCGCTTGAAATTACGTCTTAAGCCACACTCACTCATAAATCAACATAAAAAGTATAATAAAAAAATAATAAAATATTAAAAAATGCAGCTAAGTTTCTTGTGCATCTTACCCAGTGGCTGAGCCCCCCCCCCTTTAACAAAAAATAAAAACAACAAGCGGAGACCAAAATGCTGGGCGGGAGACGAATGGCGGGAGGCTTGGTGACGTCACGGAGGCTGGGAGTTTTGTGGGGCCTGGAGGTAATTCTGCAAATCCGGAGGCTCGGAGGTCATTTTTGCGGGGATCATGGCGCCTCTGCACCCCGGCTCCCTCGTAAGGGGGGTTGAGATATTGCAACCCCCCCCCCTCCCTCCCTCCTCTCCTCTCTAAAGGGGTCCCCATTTGCTAAGATTGATAATGAGAGCGAAGGATATAATAATATCAGTTTTAATTTTCAAAATCAAGAATTTTTTAAAAAGATATTATGGTTTTATTAAACGGACGAAGGGTGCCTTACCATTCAAAGTTTTGGTAGGGTCCCTCCCCCCTCCCCCTCCCTTGCAGTGCCTGGAGGTTTAGTGTTCATTTCCTTCTAAAGGTGAAAATATAACGGATTTTGTACAAAGGTAGTAAGAAGTCACATCTGTATAGACATGTGATGTGACTATCTATCTATATATGTGTAATATTTTATCTCTCTATCCCAGAAACATATTTTAATTGTTAAACACAAAATAACAGTCAGGGACTTCCTTTATGCGATATAAAATCTATTAACCAGTTAATTAAAATTTGTAAACATTTATGTGCATATTTTGAATATCAACTAAGATTGTCGTTTATAAGTCTACATGGGAGTTAATAATAAAAAAAGTAAATATTAAAGTGATAAAGAAATTGAATATAGACTTTATTAAATCTTTTAAATAGAACTAAAGCTAAATATCCTGTCTTTTAAAAAGATTATGATAAATATGTGAAAATGTGCAGGGCAAATATTTACAGATTGTTACTAATTTTAAATTATAAATAATTAACGACGTATCTAATCAAAAACCTTGATAAAGACGACTTACATTCTGTTTTTTACTGATAAGAACTTTTATTGCCGCGTATAAAATAATTCTCAGCTGAGAAATGGTTTTCCTTCAGATTATATTTTCATATGCGAAGGCCATAGTGAATTATTAATTGTAAACTTTCGCGGAAATGTGCGAAAATTTTCGAACGTTTTTCGCAAACTTTTTAGCGAAATTTTACTTTTTTCGCGATAATTGTTTCCGCGAAATTTCGCAAAAAATAGCTGCAACAATTAATTGCGCAAAAAAATTGCGGAATTCTTTGCTCTGAGAGTTTAGCATTATATCATAAAATAAAAATTTCTGTTCCGTATTTTTTTGTAATATTTTCGCATTTTCCCCCCTCTGAATTTTCGCTTTTCTTTTATCGCAAAAAATTTCGCATCTTTTCGCGAAACAGGTAGAAACAAAATTTCGCGAAACAGGTTAAGCAAAATTTCTGCGAAAAAATGAAAATTTTCGCACATATCTTGAGCGAACGAAACGTGAAAAATGCGAAATTTTCACAAAACGATTTACCCTTTTCGCTGGAAACCCTATTGTAAACTAACGCAGAAAAAAGATTATGTATAAATCACTGCAAAGAAGACATAAAACATAAGTAAAATGTACGTGACATTACCCATATCACTTTGTGACATCTTAGCTTCTCTAGTTTGGATTTTAAGTACGAGTATGAGAAAAAAAAATTAAATACAAATTAGAAATTCTAAACTTTTTTGTTCTTTTCAAAAGTATTTCAATTGAAGGAGTTATAATTGAAAACTTAAAATATTTCAATCTTACAATCCAATTACTTTAGTTTGATGTGAAACTGATGTAGCTCTAAGATGAATTTGCATGAGACAGATTACAGATCGTCTTCGTGCAAGGTAACGTATTTCAAGGAACAATTTATTATTTTCTTAGTTTATTCACAATTTTCCCTGAAACTATATAATAACGTGCGTAATTGCGTTATACCTTTTATACAAAGGACCTATAAAATATTTGGATAGGAAAACCACTCTGGGACATTAAACTATTAAACTATTAAACTATTAAACTATTAAATTATTAAACTATTAAACTATTAAACTATTAAACTATTAAACTATTAAACTATTAAACTATTAATTAAACTATTAAACTATTAAACTATTAAACTATTAAACTATTAAACTATTAAACTATTAAACTATTAAACTATTAAACTATTAAACTATTAAACTCAGCAAAAGTGCACAGTACAAAGAACCATTTCCCTGGAAAAGTTGATTTTTTATGTTGAAGCTTAAACAAACATTTGTTTTGATACAAATATATGCACAAAATTATTCAAATGTCGTCTTCACAATCCATAGTTTTATGAATCTCATTGTATACTAGGATAACGGCGGTGCTGTTACGGCAGTATTTGGCAGCCTTACATCTATTCTTCTTATTCTTCAGGTTAGAACATATCGTCTGATGTTTCAGATTCATTGGATAAATTAAAATCCTATCTTGATGTATTTCAAGAAGCACAGTGTACGCTAAATATGAGAAGTTTTACAAATTCAAAAACTGCTTTTCTTTCACCATGTCAAATTTTCACCCTGAGACAAACGAACCATAAATAAACCCGAAACGAAAGTATAAAAAGAATCGTTTCTTTTTTTTTAAGATTAAATATTAGAAAGTTTAATGACAGCAAACTTTACCAGAATAAAGTTTTGAAATGTTGAAAGTTTTATCAAAGAGATAAAAAATGAACCTAGTCCCGCTAATTACAGATTTTTGAGGGACGATTGGTCCTCATCATGATAGAAACAACAAGATTATTGTATTCGTGTATTTTTAATGTAAAATGTAATAAAAACTTATAATTTTTACGTTATTCCAAGATTTTTAACAAAAGCTATTTTTTTCAGTTGATTATGAATGTTTCGAACAGTAACAACAATAGAAAAAATGAGAATAACAACAACAACAACAATAATAACAACAACAATGTGAACTCTCAGACGAATGTGTTTATGAATATGTTTATGAACATGGTGACCGCTACAGGAATGAGTCCTGGAAAGCGTTCATTTTTAAGCCAGGTACAAATTCAGGGCTCGTCGCGCCTACGCGAGAAAATTATGTGTTTTTTATTAACACGTGGAAATTGGAAATTAACAGTTAACGATAAAATCGTCCGGAAATTAACGCACGAAAGAGATTTTAAAGGGAGTGTTCGTGAAAAATGAAAGGGGGTATAGGCTTAATGCGATAAAAAAGCGCTTTTGATCGCTACTAATCTTACTTCTATCTGTTGCGTCTATAAGGAGAAAATTGATAAAGACGTCTCATACCGAAGAGCGTAGCGCCCATACAAATTGAGGAAGTTGGAACATATGACTTAGACCGTAAAAAAATCAAATTAATATCAAACATTTAAGCTTATCTTATAGACATAAAAATTTAAAGAAATATTTTGATTTTGATCTATAAATCTAGTTATATTTTATTAAATATTTGACTTTTTTGGGGGAGAGAAGTTCGAATTTGTTTAAAAGTTACACAGCCTACAGTGCTGACCAGAATACTCTGGAATATGAAGTCGACTTTTAAACTCAAGTTATGTTTTAAATAATCCAATAAGCATGAAACAAGGCAAATGTGCAGTGTAAACAGACCCATTTCACTTAATAATTGATTCAATAACTTACTAGTAAAGCAATTTGCTTTATAACAACTTCAAATGCACTTAAGTATTGTTTTAATATCGTTGATGGTTTTGATTTGAATAAAAAGATTTATTCTTGATTTACTGGAAAGAAAAATAAGGATATAAAATATATGAGATTATACATATTTCAGGAGGAGCCCCGGGTGCCAAACCAAATCTGTTGGATATTTATTCAGAACTTTATGGATACAATAAATGAATCATCTTTCTAAACAATCTGTAACAAATACCTTACTCCAATAGTTCGTTTATTGTTCTCCAATAATACTTTAGTATGTATCAATCCATATACAACACTCCTGTATTCTTAAGTATGTATCGTTCAGATACAACTCGCTCTCGAACTCAATGTTCTCCAATAATACTTTAGTATGTATCAATCCATATACAACACTTCTGTATTCTTAAGTATGTATCGTTCAGATACAACTCGCTCTCGAACCCTATGTTCTCCAATAATACTTTAGTATGTATCAATCCATATACAACACTTCTGTATTCTCAGTGTGTATCGTTAAGATACAACTCGCTTTCGGACTCTTTGTTCTCCAATAATACTTTAGTATGTATCAATCCATATACAACACTTCTGTATTCTCAGTGTGTATCGTTAAGATACAACTCGCTCTCGAACTCTATTCTCTCTACGCGAGAAATAATACTTGTCTAAACGTAATAAAGCAAAGGTTCATGTCTAACTAGTCTATAATTTTGGGTTTATAGTTCAAGTTAATAATAAGGACCGATAGGTTTGTTCAGAAATTAATGAACGTAGTTAGGGTACAAATAATGTTATAACGTAATATATAGGTATGTTCAGGTTTACAAAATATGGTGTTTTTGACTATTTTTATTACAGATCTTTTATTAAAATCAAGCAGATAAACAATCAGAATTTATTCAACAGAGCCCTTCAAATCCCTCTCCTAGAAACAATTTTAGCGTTTAAATGTTTTTTTTCGTAATTGTAAAACACTAAATGTTGGGGATTTTTCTGAATTAACATTGATCGATTTTAAAGCAATTTAAAGTCGATATTTTTTCAGGTTTAATCATTTAATTTTGACCAACTATAAAGCTTCCAGAGTCCGAATTTAAATAACTTAAGCCGCGGCTCAAATATGAGATGCGGTTCAAACATGGTAGGTTCCACCTGAAATTTTTGATGGGCGGATTTTTGGTAATGTTAATTTGGTAATGACAATTTGGTAATGACAATTTGGTAAGGTGACAATTTGGTAACGACAATTTGGTAATGACAATTTGGTAAGCTCACAATAGTGGCAATTTGGTAATGACAAATTAGTAACAACAAAAAAGTGACAATTTGGTAATACAAATTTGGTAACGTCATAAAAGTGACAATTTGGTAAACGAAATAAAAGTGACATTATGTAAAATTGTTAAATTTTTAGTTTTATATTCAATTGAAGATAATTGATTCTAGGAATCTTTTATTTCTGCACAAAAGAAATGCGCCAAAAATAATTGTATAATTCGCAATATTTTCTAAAAACCACGTTTCAACCTGAACGTGTGTCATATACCGCAAGAAGAGGAGACTTGGATCATGAATTTCTTATTCATCACCCCTTCTAGGGGTGGCAAAATGTTACAAGATTCAAAAGGATTCAAATAATACAACAAGAACGGACTTTATGTATGTCAATGTTAGGAAGTTATCAATGTTACTTTTTATATGTAGTTACCAAACTGTTCCTTTTATAATCAACATTTAACATTTAAGAGGATGCAGTGCTTGGCCCCTAGCTCATTCTAGCCGCAGCGCTCGGCCCAGAAATTGTCTTAACCTAACCTAACCCAAATATTGTGAGAAACAGCACATTATTTAACATTTAATAGCCCGCAGCGCTCGGCCATCTAGCCCATACTAGCCGCAGCGTTCGGCCCGGTAGTTGTCTTAAACTAACCTAACCCAAAATAATGAGAGAAACAGCACATTATTAAACTTTTAATAGGCCGCAGCGCTCGGCCCCTTAGCCCATCCTAGCCGCAGCGCTCGGCCCAGAAATTGTCTTTACCTAACCTAACCCTAAATAATGTGAAAAACAGCAAATTATTAAACATTAAATTGAATTAAATTTAACTTTTATCAACAAATTGTCCTTTTTTTGTAGTTACCAAAATGTTATTACCAAATTGTCACTTTTTTGTAGTTACCATATTGTCATTACCAAATTGTCACTTTTATGACGTTACCAATTTGTCATTATCAAATTGTCACTTTTGTGAGCTTACCAAATTGTCGTTACCAAATTGTCACTTTTGTGAGCTTACAAAATTGTCATTACCAAATTGTCATTGCCAAATTGTCGTTACCAAATTGTCACCTTACCAAATTGTTATTACCAAAGTGTCATTGCCAAAT
The DNA here is from genome assembly GCF_000591075.1 of Eurytemora carolleeae. Classification (NCBI taxonomy): domain Eukaryota; kingdom Metazoa; phylum Arthropoda; class Copepoda; order Calanoida; family Temoridae; genus Eurytemora; species Eurytemora carolleeae. Next base: position 138,501 of record NW_019396267.1, on the reverse strand, counting down.
TGTCGTTACCAAATTGTCACCTTACCAAATTGTCTTTACCAAATTGTCACCTTACCAAATTGTTATTACCAAATTTTCATTACCAAATTGTCGTTACCAAGTTGTCACCTTACCAAATTGTTATTACCAAATTTTCATTACCAAATTGTCGTTACCAAATTGTCACCTTTCCAAATTGTTATTACCAAATTGTCATTACCAAATTGTCATTACCAAATTGTCGTTACCAAATTGACATTACCAAAAATCCGTCCGTCGAAATTGTATTTAGTATTTCGAGATTTGAGCCGGTGCTCAATTGGAACCGGTTTTTGGCGTGAGTTGTCATTACAAATTTTTAGTCCAATCGATTAAGGCGTTTTGACGTTTATTGGATACAAACAAAAAGAAACAGACAGACAAGCCTAGTTTAAGTATAGAGAAGATAGCTAAATGGGTATTAAGAAGTTATGGTGAGATAGCTAAAGAAGGGTCTTTGCTGACTGTACGTAGTTACCTACAAAAGATTAAACTTAAGAGACGAATGTACGGAAAGGAATCTATTCCGCCATTTTCTTTTTGTAAAAATTTCTTTTATATATTATTTAAAGAAATATTGATATGTGGATCCAGACGGATTTATTCAAAGACTTTAAGGTCGTCATTTCAGTCTCATCTTTTGTTGATACCTCTGCATATATTTTAGGACAGTTAGTGCTGTGTTAAAGTAATTGGCAAAATTCTAAAATATTTTTCTTTATCTCTTTCAATATAGAACCTATTTCAATGCAGTAATGACTTTTTTAAGAAAAACTTTACAAAATGAAATAAAAACAGTAAAGCTAACATTGATGAAAGTATGTATTGTGCGTATATTTCTAAATAAACAGCGGCATGTAGCAGAGGTTGAAATTGTTTCCCATCCTTTTTAAAAAACATTAAGGCTTTTTTGGCTTTTTGATTTTAGAACCATTTACGAACTACAACACAACTCAAAATTTTAATCTTTGAAACTAAGGTTCATATTTTCTTTCAAAAAAAAACACAAATGTTAAAAAACAAGGGGGGGGGGG
>NW_019396267.1:135805-137421 GCF_000591075.1 Eurytemora carolleeae | reverse complement strand
TGGTATATTCTGGTATAGTATTAATTCTGCTGAGGAGGTGGCCATTGTATATTTTTATAAGGCATATCTGCAACCAGGCCTCCCATGTTCCTAAATAAGATTATTCTTTAAACAAATGATGATAAAAATATTTAAGTGTTTAGAAATAAAGTGGTTTTATAATACAATTGTTTAAGCGGGTTTTCTAAAAAGCGTGCCGGTAAAATATTAAAAAAAATATAAAAAGCTAATAATAAGCTTCTAGACGAAAACAAGATTGAGGACAATATCTAGATTAAGAACATGGACAAAAACAAGATCAAACATTAGCAAGAAAAGGAAAACTATATGAGCAAGGATCAAACATTAGCAAGAAAAGGAAAACTATATGAGCAAAGATCAAACATTAACAAGAAAAGGAAAACTATATGAGCAAGGAAAGAACAAGATCAAACATTAACAAGAAAAAGAACGAATATGAGCAAGGACAAGAACTAAAACAATTAAGGACTAGACCAAGGGCAATTATGGACGAAAACACTTTAACATAAAATGAAAATAAATAAGCATGATCTACCTCGCAAACTGTTTGTACCAAGTTGCCTGATTATCGGCTTTAACTTTGGTATTGCTTGGGAAATCATGAAGGCCAGGTGCATGGATTATTGCAGGAGTTGGACGAAGGTCAACTTCTACCTGGGAGAATGCAATAATTAATTTTACCGCCTTTTTACCAACATCACCGACCTATGATTTCCCAATCAGAGGAACGTTAAGTGAAGGTTTTTGTGAAGTTTTAAAAAAAATTTGCGCAATTATCTCAAAAGACGATAAAATTGTCTACAAATATTTTTTCGGGAAATTTGAAAATGTCCCAAGGGACGTTATTGTAACTTAACCTCCCTCTGTTGTGGGAATCAAAGGTCTGTAAAAATCGGTGAAAAACGTTCTATGTTTGAATGAATAAAGCTGAAAACCTGAGGACTGATTGTCTACTCCGTTATTTCTTTTAATCATAAATTTTCAATAATTAATGTTTTAAGATTTCTACAGGGATCATGTTTAAAGATAAACGGATTACAAATTAAATTATCCATTGCGACATTTTATACTATTTTTTATTTAATTTATTTTTTTATTCGAGACTGTTTTTCAGATCAAGAAACTAAACCCAGGAATATCTAACTTTATAGTGGGCTAAAGCAAGTGAGTAAGAGGGGGGGAGGTTAAAATAAACATTTTTTAAAGTAAAAGTTTTGATGGAAAGCAGTTTTCAGGAATTTGAACTTGAATTTCTATTTGTAAACACGTTAGATATAATATGTCTCTAACGTTTATCCAACATTTCTGAAAAATATAAATTCATCTAATCCATTAATTACCGATCAGCAACTCACTAAATTCATTTTTGGAAAGTAGAATTTTAGATACATTTTCTTGAACTGTCACGTAAAAAAACAAAGAACAAAAAGCTCATAAAAACTATAGTGATAATGACAACAAAAATAATAAAAAATTATAATATTGAATATAATGATAATAATAAAAATAATAATAATAATAATAATGATAATAATAACAATAATAATGATAATAATAATAATGATTATAATAATAATAATAATTATTATTATTAT
>NW_019396267.1:119131-135536 GCF_000591075.1 Eurytemora carolleeae | reverse complement strand
TATACTTAAATGTATTCTGATATACTTGAATGTATTCTGGTATACTTGAATGTAGTCTGGTATACTTGAATGTAGTCTGGTATTCTTGAATGTATTCTGGTATACTTGAATGTATTCTGATATTCTTAAATGTATTCTGATATACTTGAATGTATTCTGGTATACTTGAATGTAGTAATCCAAAGTATTGCTACATTTTGAAGCTAAAAAAATGATAAAAATTGTAAAACCTTTTTTTGTATTCTGGATCAATATGAATAGATAAAAACTGGTCCACAAAAAGTAAACATGGCTCTCGTTCAAATATTTTTTTTTAAATGTTTATACTTCTGATTTTTTCTTTTATTTAAAATTCCCGTCCAAAAATAAAAAGTTTCTATTTAAAAAAAATATTGAAAAGCAACTTTAAATAATGATATGTCCAATTGAAACACGCTGAATGCATTTTTGATATTGTATAAGGGATATTTTAAGGTAGGTTCGATCAGAAGAAAACAGAGCTAGGATAACTCAATAATTAAAGAGCCTTATGATTCTGAACATGTTTACCCAAAATTAACAAAAGTTTCCTGATGACCTAAAGCTCGGTAAATATCATATATTTTAGGCAAATAAACAAATATATTTATAGCTGCAGGGACCATGAAGGGAAGAAAATATCATGTTTTTTAGGCAAATAAACAAATATATTTATAGCTGCAGGGACCATGAAGGGAAGAATATATTTATAGCTGCAGGGACCATGAAGGGAAGAAAAAAACTGAATTAAATTCGTCTCTCTAAAGTCTCAGACGTTGTGGGTAAACACCTCCCCCCCCCCATGTACAGTGCACAACCTGACAGATTGTCCCGTCACGGCAGCAATAATTGGACTGTCCTCCAAGCGGTGTACGGGAAACCTTGAAACTGAACGGTACATGCTATTATGTACACCCTCGTTAAGGTCCTGCAATGAATAGATGCGTATGAAAGACACAGGAAAAAAGTTCTGGAAAGAACTCTAAGATAATGAAATCCAGTCATTGGATATTATCTAGTATAGTCTGGTATAGTCAGGTTTAGTCTGGTATAGTCTGGTATAGTCTGGCTTAGTCTGGTATAGTCTGGTCTAGTCTGGTATAGTCTGGTATAGTCTGCATATAGTCTGGTATAGTCTGGTATAGTCTGGTATAGTCTGGTATAGTCTGGTATAGTCTGGTATAGTCTGGTTTAGTCTGGTATAGTCTGGTATAGTCTGGTATAGTCTGCATTAGTCTGGTATAGTCTGGTATAGTCTGGTATAGTTTGGTATATTCTGGTATAGTCTGGTATAGTCTGGTATAGTCTGGTATAGTCTGCATATAGTCTGGTATAGTCTGGTATAGTCTGGTATAGTCTGGTATAGATAAAATAAGACAGTCAGGCAGTAAATGAAAGTAGGAAGGGTAATAGGATGAATGAATGTAGGAAGGATAAAAGAATGAATGAAAGAAGGAATGATAAATATATGAATGAAAGTAGGATGAACTATTGAATAAATGACTGTAGGAAGGGTAATGAATAAGCCAAATGTAGGAAGGATAAATGAATAAATGAATGAAGGAAGGATAAACGACTAAATTAAAATAAGAAGGATAATTGAATAAATGACTGTAGGAAGGGTAATGAATAAGCCAAATGTAGGAAGGATAAATGAATAAATGAATGAAGGAAGGATAAATGAATAAATTAAAATAAGAAGGATAATTGAATAAATGACTGTAGGAAGGGTACTGAATAAGCCAAATGTAATAATGAAAAATCAATAAATGAAGAAAAGAAGGGTAAATGAATTAATCAAAGTAAGAAGGATAAATGAATAAAAGAAAGTAGGAAGCCGGTAATGAATAAGCCAAATGTAGGAAGGATCAATGAATAAATGAATGTAGGAAGAATAAATGAAAAATAAATGTAGAATAGATAAATAAAAAGCTGAATGAAAAATGTAATAAGGATAAATGAATAAATGAAAACTGCAGTAGAATGAATGGAAAGCTGAATGAAAGATTTTGTTGAAAATTAACCTTTCCAGCCCATACTGGGATACCCATATCCCTTGAAAGCTTAGAAAATACTGAGATTCCGAGATATTATATGTCAGAGGGGTTTTAGATAGATAGATAGATAGATAGATAGAAAGATAGATAGATAGATAGATAGATAGATAGATAGATAGATAGATAGATAGATAGATAGATAGATAGATAGATAGATAGATAGATAGATAGAGATATATAGATAGATTTTAATGAACATGACCCTTTAAAGATTGAATAGCCTAGTCAGAAATTTAAAAAAAGAAAGATATTTCCAGAAATGAAACTGTAAGAAAAAGAAAAACTTGGAAAATTTTTGTCAAGTCGTCTCTGAATTCTTATCCTTATAGTAGGTTCCCCTGTATGTCAGAAATGTCCGTTAACATGAAAATGTAAATTTTCATCTAAATTCTTTCCATCTTGTTTATAAATTGGTAAATATTTATAACTGATAGTTCTTCGGCTAAACAGATTTTAAGGTCAAAAATATTAATTATTTACAACTACTTTACAGGGAAGTTAAGGGAATTTTACTTGATCAAGGGTTGACAAGACCAATTCTGTTTACAAAACATCCAGAGTGGAGCGATTTTTGTTTGCAAAATTAGTGGTTAAGTAAAAATTTTAATTTCCCGAAAAGTAGTTTAATTTTATCGACTTATATGAAATGAAAATACGCAAATTTTTTAGAGAAAACTTTGCGGGTCATTTATTACATAAAAAGCGGGACGTAAAGTGACTTAACGTCCCTCTGTTGGGGGAATCATGGGTTTGCAATGATGGTCGAAATGCGGTAAAATAAGTATATGACAAATTGAGATTTTATTAAATATTCGGACGTCAGCTACGCAAGTACCGTAAATGGATATAGACTGCTATAATAAGATAAATAATTTTTTAAAGCTGGATAAACTTTGAAGTGTCGCACAGGTGTGAAATATTAGTTTACCTTACAAATCACCTTAACTTGTTGTAGCCCTATAAATACTGCAGTACATATTATGAACTAGCACTTGAATTTTTGCAATTTTGTTTTAAGAAGTAATTGGCAATATTCTCATGTTTGTGCAAGAGCTTGCAACAAATCTGATGAAACTTTAAGCAATGTGTTCAGACGTTTTTCTTTATTTGACAAATTGTTCCCGAGACCAATGAAAGGTCAATTCAAAATGAAAATTCTAACGTCAGATTGTTATATTTCATGAGTTTTAGGTTGTTATTAAAGGGAATGTACGCGTACTTTCAAGTGAACCTCCAGGCAAAGATGGCAATGCACGATCCAAAATGGTACCCTTGAAACCGTTACCTAATCAATGAAAGTGTTTATTTCGGATCAAATATTCCTAAATGTTGTCAAGCAGTAGAAATGCGCAAGTTGCTTCTATATATAAATTTTGCTTGGTGGGTATCTGTTTGTTTGTATCCAATAAACGTCAAAACGGCTGAACCGGTCAGGGCCAGATTTTGTGTGGGACCTCACGTGGCCCCAGGGAAGGTTTATGAATGATCAAAATTTAAAATATTTGACTCCATTAAAATTCGATTTCCATTAAATTTTTGAAAATTTTGATAATCCACAAAAAGAAATTTATAATCCGCGATTTTTTGTTGTTTTGTTTTACGATGTACACAAAGAAAATATGCTCACAATTAAAATAGAAGATCCGCCCTGACAGGCTAGTTTGTAGAAAACCACAATTGTAAATAATCAGTTTTCAAAATTATCGACAATAATATCTAATATTTATAATTGATCAGTCGTACAAGGCTTTTAAAGGTACCGCTCGATGTAAATCGGGCACTACCATCCTTGCATTATAAACATAGAGAATAGAATATTTATTAGAGGGGAATTTAAAAAATCTCTCGGTATGCATTTATTCAGTCCCTTTCAGCCTGAAAGGGAGTTCAAAGTGTACAAATCATGTAAATGTTCACAAATTATATGCAGTAGAGTACATTAATACAGTATGTTCCCTAGACTATTCATTTCAATTTCGAATTTTTTAAAATGTTAAATAAACATATTCAATACTCTATGATTATAAAGAGTCACGTAAAACCGGGTGCCTATATAGTATATAATATGTTGTAGGTAAAAAGTTTAGTCCGACACAGAAATTAATAGCCTATAGGTGCTTCATAAAAATTTTATATAAAAACAAATGTGATAAGCATTTTTTTTTAAATATAAAGAACAAAAACAGATTATCAAATTCAAATATAATTAATATTTATTTATAGCACGTTTTTATAGCATTTATCAAAAAAATTTTATAAAAAGAAGATTTTGTTAAATTACTCAATATGTTAAAAATTTTGTAAATTTAAAAGAAATCCATTAAATTATAAATCATCGCAACGCATGTTTTTTATCTTTCAAAGAAATCCATCCTTTGCGGATAGAAATGTAAATATCTCACAAATTTTAATATAGATTTAACATTCTATTCTGCATTTCGAACGAAATGTTCATAATTACGAAACTCTTTCGTTAAGTTCGATATTATAAACGAAATATCAGGAATTTTAAGCTTTAACTTTTGATTATATTTTATTTCGTTTTTAAACTAATATCGACAAAATTTAAAATGGACATTTAAAAATTCAGAATAATAAATTTAACATAGATTGTGTTGAGAGTTTGTTTTAGTTTAATCCTGTCTTGGTTTTGCTGGGTTTTGTTGTGGAGGTTTAAAGTTGGTCTTCTTGGGGGGAGCAACTCTTTCATTTACGGGGCCTGAAAGTTAACATATTTTAACATTTATTTAAACAATATTAATTATTTCATTTTATATCACCTGAAGTAGAGAGTTCGGTGTTATTTTCCTTCCCCTCTTTCTTCTTCATCTCTTTCTCCTTCTCGTCCTTCTCCTTCTCTTCCTTTTCCTTCTCTTCCTTCTCCTCCTCTTCCTTCTTATGGCAGTTTACGAACTTGAGAAGTATTTCACACAGTTCACTAATCTGGGCTCTGATAAGATAAAATAATAAAATTTTTATGATGAATAAGTAATGTATAGAATGAGGTATTCTGGTATACATATTTGTATTCTGGTTTGCTTGAATGCATTCTGGTGTACTTAAATGTATTCTGATATACTTGAATGTATTCTGGTATACTTGAATGTAGTCTGGTATACTTGAATGTAGTCTGGTATTCTTGAATGTATTCTGGTATACTTGAATGTATTCTGTTATACATTAATGTATTCTGGTATACTTGAATGTATTCTGGTGTACTTGAATGTATTCTGGTGTACTTGAATAAATTGACTACGGCACCTGTATGAATTCAATTTTTCATTGTTTTCTTCCGTCATCATGTTCTCCCTAAAAAAAAAATATCAAAACCAAAAAAATTTAAAAATTTCATTAAACAAAATTTGTAAGAGAACATTTTGAAGATTCAAGCTAGTGTTATAGTATGTATGTAGAATTTGGCTCCGGTGCTAGATGAAAATTTGACAAATCTTAAAGTACAATCATTTTTGGTTGATTACAGAGTCTTTGGTTGTACTGTACCTTAGTTGTGCAAGCATGGTAATAATTTGCTGCAAAGAGTTAACTGTAAACTGCATGGCCGGGTTCCCCTGCAGTTTCTTCATCAGTTCCTCCGCAGACTTCAAGATATCGTTCCACGTTGCCTCCCCTGAGTTCCTTGTCTCTACCACCCAGCCCAGCAGGCTGCTGTTCCCCTGCTTGGCGGTATCGATCACGCTCTTGCTCTTGACAATGAGGTCGTCTCCGGTATACTTGTTCCCGTTGAGGACCAGCTCGGAGTTCTTGAGACCGGTATACAGGGTATCCCCGTACTGGAAGGCGGTGTTGTAGTAGTCAACAAATAGATTGTTAATCTAAACAAATATATAAATATATACACTGTGAAAAAACAGATAACTGCAGACTAACAAGACGAAAATAAAGGGAGTGTTCGCGAAAAATGAAAGGGGGCTAACGTTAGATTTAGAACTAATCATTCAGATATTATAACCTACAAATGTCAAATATAATTCGATGCATTCATACATAGTTGATATTTCATAATCTTTTTTTCTTTTGATTTACAATATACTTTAAACGACGAATGTGTTTGCTGCCAGGTGTCTCTCCCACGTAATGACTAGGGCAGAGACCCCTAGCGGCCAAATAATCGTCTTTAAAGTAAATTGTGTACAAAAAAATAAAAGATATCACTCAAGAAAATTTCAAATTTGCCAAGATCCATGATAAGTAAGATAAAAGCAAAGTCGTCCAATAGTCCAGACGAAATAAATAATTATTAAAACATATATATAACATGAAACATATATATAACATTATAATAAAACATATATATAACATTATAATAAAACCTTGCCTTGGAAACTTAGCTTTGACTGGAGTTTTCCTTTAAAAAGTCAACCCACTCAACTTAGAATTTTAAACCAGACTTAGAACATTTCCGTGGTTCTCCTGAGTTCCCAAATCAAAATTTGAGGCAAATTGGTCCGACCGAATATTCAAACAAACAAGCCTGCAGAGATTACTACTTTGTATAGATTTCACATGGATATATACAATACATATATTGTGTCCAAATTTGATTGTGTACAGTTCTAAATAGAAAATTTTAACATTATGGCGCACTAAAATTTTGTCTTGATCTTCAACCGGGGTTTAGGGAAGTAGCTTGTTGCGCGCGCGCGCGTATGATGATTTTAGAGAACGTTTTTTAACTCTCCGACTGTACAATCCGTTTCTATGAAAGAAAATGTGAGAAAAATTCAATCTGTAAGTTTCTGCTCAAAATAAATTTAGTCCATGCCAAAAAATCCTGATTTGGTGGGGGTAGGGGCAGGGGCGTTAAAAATAATTAATTCTGTGGCGTGCATGTTTTTGTTTGTTCCCAGTGCATTTTTTGATCAGAATACGACTGTGTTCGTACCCAATTCGAACTCTAGGATCACAATACACAGTGGCTAGAGAGTAAATATTTTTACCAAAGTTTACGGTTCATTTTTCTGAACAAAATCCCCGGTCCTTAAATTCAATATAAGATTTATGCTTTACTTTTTTATTTTTTTATTTTTTTTCGACGAATGATAACTGATGCTAAAAAAATATCATAAACTCACATACAATTCGTTAGGACTAAAACAGGTCGATAAAGTTACTTAATCATTCTGTTGTAGGGTGATTTAGTAACTTTAAGTAACTTTAAAATCCCTACAAATTCAATCATATGTTTCCATGAAAGAAACTAAGTTTTTTCCACATAATATTTCAAACTAAAATTGCATAACATAACTGAATTTAAAGTTTAAAATATCTAACGCCTATGACACTAGGTTGCAAAGATATAAGGATTAGAAAAACAGAGCTTGTACAGGGTTACCCACAAAGGATGAGAATTCAGAGACGACTGTACAGGATTTATACAGTCTATTTTCTTTTATTTAAAATTCTCTGCAACATTAAACTTGTTGCTTTTGTTGCCATGTCAATAATTATAGTTTAAAAGGCATTATTTAAGGCAAATGACTTCATCTTAAATTTAACCTTTTATTTGTCAAATGTTATGAGTTTCATGTCGTCTTTGCAGTCCCATCCTTGCACATTTATTGCGGGCATGATTGATAAACACGTAATTTTAAAGTACCCTCCAAGAGAGAATTGCATGTCCGATACACACGTCGGAGCAAAAATTATAGAAATATCCCTGTTTTCATCTTAAATTGCTGGTTTCTAAAAAATGTGAATTGCGTATTTATTCAGCTTAGCTCAGAATCATAGTTACAACAATTAAATAGCACATCTATATACTTTTATATAATACTCCATAATTGAGTTCGTAGACCATAAACCCTAGAATCTTTCTCCGTAAAATGTCGTCTTAAATCAAATCATACTCCGGAACCCAAACCCAATCTTTTCTCCTGTTAATAAAACAACTCTTGAAAAGTGAAACACGTTTTAATATAGTAAATGCTTAAAACTCGTGATTAGTGCTGTTAACAACAAATCTTTGTAACCAAACAGAAATTTATTATTTTAGAAGTAATAATCGTTTTATTCTGATCACCCCTAATTTTCTGTTTCTACCAGCAAATAGTAAGAAACTTTAAAATCAAAATTTGTTCACAATTAAATATTTCAAGGATTATTGTTAAAACTGTACTTATTTTTAGGTTTGAAATAAACTTCATTGTGCATTGTCAACTATGGATTGGTAATGAAGAAAGAGGACATCGGCCAGCTTTCAGGCACAATCAAAACCCTTCAGTGGGATTATCAACCTTATCCCCACCTCGAGGCCCATTTTGAGATCAAAAGAGTTATCTACTTACAAATTGTTTTGTATTCGCCATGTTGAATGTTGAGTTGAGGATTTGAACTGAAGAGATTTTAACGCTGTATCTGACTTTAAATACATGATTTTGAAATCTGACCATTCTGAAAACTGGAGGAAAGGGCCTCTATTTGGAGTGTGCACAAAAGTGAGACTGTAAATACGACCTGAATCTCATAAAATATGATGATTACAAGGTTAAATTAAGCCTTATGGCATATATTCATTGACATGGAAACGAAAAAAAAGATAGTATAAATTCTGTGCAGTCGTCTCTGAAGTCTCATCCTTTGTATGAATTTAAATCCCCTCGGAATTATATGATGAGGACAAAGGGTAATTTCAAATTTGTCTGAGAGTAATTGACATTTCTTTGTAAGGAGCTGGTTTAAATTGGATTAGCGTGCATATTTTAACATTTAAAAAAATAGATTTGTTAACAATTTGTATAAATTAAATAGATGATAGTCAGGGCAATTAAACAGGGTCCTCACACGTCTGCACACACCCTGTCACAGTTCTTGTACTTCATTTTCTGCACTACACTTTGGTTTTTAAATGCCTTTTGTCCTGTGCTTCAATTTTTTCTGGTTTTTAACTGTCCAGTCATTAAAGATAAAATTTGTTTGGAAAATCTGGCAACGTTATGTGTATAAATAAAATACTAAATTTACCCAAACAATTTTTGAATTTGTAAAAGAAAAGAAATGCTCCATAAGTATTTTTATCAGTGGAAAGGACGAACATTTCGAGGTGGCTCGGACGAGAAAATGAGGAGAATGTGGCTTGAACAAGGAATTGTTGGGATTGGCCTTCCTCCTCTTTCTAGATACTTTAAAATGCATTATTATTCATTCGTTGTATGGTACCATTTTTATCACCTCAGTATAATAATAATTACACTCTGCATTGCAATAGTACACATATTACCCTGAACTAACGAGATGCGTTTTGTTTCTTACATTTGAATTCCATCGTGTTTTGGAATTGTCTTTCCATATCTTTTTCAATTATAACGTATTTGCTGACAAAAAGTTTAATGAAAACTAGCGAAAAATGTATGTTTAATGGATAAAATTTGGGTTGAATTAGTCACAACTAGGGTTGTTAATCGTTTTTGAAAACGATCGTTAAACGATCGTTTTTTAGTTTTTCAATCGTTTTCAAAAACGATCGTTTTGTTTTCGGAAAAAATGAACCATTCGTATTGAACTTTCAGAAACCGAATAATGATCGTTTATGAAAACGATCGTCTTTATAAAAACAATTTGCAACCGTTTTTTATACAATTGTTTTTAAAAAAAACAATCGCTTTTGAAAAAACGATCGTTTAAAAAAAATATGTAAAATTATGTTTACGATCGTTAACAAAGGGTTATCGTTAACGATCGTTGACGAAACGAAGAACGAAAAAAATACATGCAACTTTATTGAACGTCGTTTTACATGAAGTTAAACAGTTGTGGGGGAGCTAAAACTTCTTGATATTTTCTTGAAAACTACTCAATAAGTACAGGTAAGTTTCCTCTCTTCGTTAACGATCGTTAACTAAGCGTAGAGGGTCACGAAGCAAGGGAGCTTTATTGTTTGAATGGGGCCCCTAGGCTCAGATATCTAACTTGTTTCCATTGATAAATGAATTGCAGTTAAATGCACAAGACAAGAAATATTGGTAAAGGTACGCTGTATAATTTTGATGCAGGGTGTCCTACATGACAGTTGGTAAATAGTTTTCCATAAACTGTGGTAGACATTACAGTGATTTTGCAGTTTTATTTCTCAAATTTAGTTTATTTTTAAAGTTTTTACTCAAACACAGTTTACTTTGAAACCAATTATAAGATAATTGACTGCCTTATAATATTTTTTGTTATTCTCTTTGGTATCAAACAACTTGTAGATCTAAGCAAAGTCAAAGACTACCTTTGGGTCTACAAAATTTATATTATGGGATTAGGGAAAAGAAACTAAAGTTGCAAGTTGAGGGGTGGGGGGGGGGGTAAATTAGGTTCTTAGAAATAGAAACTTTAAGCTAAAAGGTGGAATGTTATTACCCATTCTAGATTTTAATGGCGGAACAAAAAACATAAACATTAAAACAAAAAATTACTAAGATACAAAATGTACATAATCAATGAAATATTTTACACTAACAATTTGTTATAATTTCTATAAGAAGTAAATTAGAGGATTACATTTTAATTCAGAACCTTGAAAATATTTTATTACAAATATTTAATAACAGATAAATCATTCCTAAATGCATAAATTTCATTTTGTTAAAAAAAAAGTTTATTTAAAGATATTTTTGGTAAAAAGACATAAATGAATAAAAACTGCTACAAAGGTAATTTTTGTTGTTTGTAGACTTTTAATAAAGAACTGTTTTTTATATTATTTTTTCGTCACTTCACCCAAAAATCATTTCGCCAAAATCATTGCTTTGAACTCCTGAAAGTCCACCTAAAAAACATTTACAATATAAGTAAAAAATATATTTTTTGAACATAGTTTTAGAACTTAAAAACCTGATTGTCTCCATTTGTGTCAGCTTCTATCATCATTTCTAGATAAAAATACTTTTAATGATTTTCTGGATTAATGAAAATTGTACTCGAGAGAAAAAACCTTAATAATTGTTTTTAAAGGGATTTAAGCAAAATTTCAACTGTGATCTTTTATTTCTATAAATATCGTACTGTGTGAACTCAATGTGGAAGACGTCACATTTATTCATGTGAAATTTAAAATATTATTTGTTCAACTCAGGTTTCAAAATTCAAGTTTTATTCTTACCAAGGAGTTCTTCGTCTGTAAAGTGAACACCAAGCTGACCCATCACAAGCTATTCAGATAATCAATTTATAAACCAAGCTGACCCATCACAAGCTATTCAAATAATCAATTTATAAACCAAGCTGACCCATCACAAGCTATTCAGATAATCAATTTATAAACCAAGCTGACCCATCACAAGCTATTTAGATAATCAATTTATAAACCAAACTGACCCATTACAAGCTATTTAGAGAATAAATTTATAAACAAATCAATCCATTAAGAAACAAATGCTCAATAAATCAGCCAATCAATGAATTGATCACTCAATTTTAAAATCACCTCATTCATAAAATCGGTGGTTTAATTTTATCAATTAGAAATCAACTACTCAATGCTGACAAATCTCTTTAATCAATTGTTTAACGATATGTAAATATATATCTTTTAATTAGTCTATAAAATAATTTAAATATGAATAAATCAATTAGTTATCATTATTATTAATCTTTAATAGTGTTTTAATGTTCAGTCAATAAGTTAAATATCTCGTTTAAATTGATTGTTTAGTAAATGTTTTGTTTAAAAAGCAGATTTTAAAAAGCATAATTATGAAATTGGAGAATTTTTCTTAGGTAAAATTTCTGTTCTTTGGATTTTTAAAATTTTTAGTACTCCATTACATTATAGTGTCTTCTATATATAGATTTGGCTTGTCTGTTTGTATCCAAAAAACGTCAAAACGGCTGAACTGATCGGGCCCACATTTTGGTGGGACATCACGTGACCACAGGGAAGGTTTATGAATGATAAAAATTAAAAAAAATGTGTTTGAAAGGTTTTCAATTTTGTAAAAAAATAAATTCTTGAAAATCCGCGAATTTTTTTTAAAAATCCGCAAAAACTTGTTCTTCTTTGTTTTTAAATGTAAACAAAAAGAACATGTTCACAACTTAAATAGAAGATGGGCGCGAAGCGCCCTAAAAGCCTAGAGAGAAGGGCGCCAAGCGCCTTGAATTTCTAGTTTATATAAAAGTGTCTAGTTTGTGTTTGATTTGCAAAATATTTAGATGATTTAATAGACATTTTTTTCATAGTAAATTTCATCAATTTTAACCGTTCATAAACGTTTCTGGCTTCAAGTTTTGCCGTATTAATGTTTATTGGAAAACAAAACAAACAAAAAGTCAGTCAAGCAAAATTAATATGTTCTTATAAAGACCTTAATTTCACTGCTAGAGACAAACCCACTTCTATCCTTGTCAAACACTGAAAAAACATAAATTTTTAGTTTTACAGTTAATTTTTGTAAGGGTTTACAATCGGAATTGCGTTTCACGTCATTGCGTGGAATTCAGGGCTTACAATTGCGCGCAAGAAAATCCACTTGAAATGGAAAAAGTAGTTTTTACGTATTTTCTATTTTTGAAACCATTTGGTAATATAACCTTTTGTCAATATAACCTTACATCGGGAAAGTTGCATGCACAATTCACAATTTGTATCTGATTAACGATGATATTGTTATTTCTAAAAAAGTGATGATTTCTGACAATTTCTTTCATTTCTCTACAACATAAATCCGCAAGAAACTAGAAATATTAGGATATCTTCTTTATCCTTGATCAGTCCAAAGTTTAAAGGGTATGAATAATGTATAATGTGAATCGCATTTATAGAGGCATCAGTCGACATCTAATTCTGGCATTCTCAATTCTTAAAAGGTTTTAATCTAATCTAATCTAACCTTTTGTTCAAAATTCATGAATAAACACATCAAAAAAATGGAAAAAAATATGTCAACAAAATATTACCGGTAAACACATCTCTTAGATCTGCCTCACTCGGCTGATCCCTGGAAACAATTTGATTAAGTCTTCAGTTTAGGGTTTCAATCAAATTTCGCATTTTTTTTTGAAAAAAATAATTTCCCCGCAAATTACGCATTTTTTTGCATTCCGTTCTTAGAAAAAAAATGCTAAGGTATTCGATTTTTTTGCTAGATTCGCGTGAATCTGTTTCGCGAAAAAAATGCGAATACATATTTCAATGAAATAATAGATACTTGGGATTTGCATTTTAGAGTGCATTTCATTAATGACCTTTTACAACTTGAAAGCTGTGGTCTTCAAATTCCTTCCCCCCCCCCCCAAAAAAAAAGAAAAACGAAGTGGGGGGGTAGCTTGGTTGGTTGAGGGCATTTTTGCCAAAACTGCACAGATATTTCATGAGACTTGTATTGATCCATCTATTCTAAGATAAAATCAAATCAAATCATGAGTGTTAAGGAAAGCTTTAGGCTCCACTCTACAGCTTGGAGTTTCAAGTCCTGACTGAGATAATAATAACCTCATTATATTTCCCATGAGTAGAAGGAATTCTAAAAACTCTATACTTCCACTGGCGTCATTATCAACCTTAACAAAATATCCAGAGAAGGTAAAAATAAAAAGTAATAGGAAATACAGAAAATTGAGATAAAAAAGAAAATGAAAATATGAAGAAAACAGGAGAACGCTCAGAATAATAAGAAGAATGGAAAAGTTAAGAAAAGACAGGAAAGTTCAGAACAGAAAAAAATGGGGAAAAAACTGGAAAGACAGAAAAAAAGAAAAATGTAAAAATTAATGAAAGACGGAAGAAAGATCAGAAAAAAAACGTAAAAAAGGAAGGAAAGACAGAAGAAAGTTCAGAAAAAGGAAAAAGGAAAGAAAGAGAAATGTTCAGAAAAAAATCAAGAAAAATGGAATAATGAAGGAAAGACAGAAACATGCAAAAGTTAAAGAAAGACGGAAAAAAATTCAGAAAAAAAACTTCAATTAAATGGAAAAGTAAAAAAGGAAAGACCTGATCCACCATATCTCTGATTTCCTCTATTGTAGGGTTGTACCCCATACTCTTCAGTACTGTACTCAACTCCTGAGATGGTAGTTTAAGAGATCTTTGTTGAACGCAAGGTTATAATGCAAGGAAAGTTAATTGCAGTTGGGGTATACTCTGCGTACATGTTGAAACCAGTCCTCTCTGGGCGGAATTTGTAAACAAGAATAGATTCATCAGTGATTGTTAAGTATCCGAGGAGGTTAAAAGCATTAATTTTGATAATTTTGATAATTCACATAAGAGTTTCCTATGGCCAGAATATTTCATTGATTTTTTATGTGAAAGATGGATCCCATGTCAGACTTCGACATCCGTCTTGTGTTTACATTACCGCCCAGAGACAGTACACTGCAGTACAAAAGATACGCATACCTCTAAAATAATATTCCTTGCATTATAACCTTGGTTGAACGAAACTCCCAAGTTTCCATTTTGGGGCCCATACATTTGCCTAGATTTTAATTTAAGAAATCAGAAAACAAAAAAAATGTAAAGAAACCACATAGTGTATTGTTTCTGAACAAAAATAATGGTATCTACAAAAATGCCTGACCCCATTCTAAACTGTATTTTATCACGATACTCTACAGGGTGTCCCATGAAACATGACAGTTGGTGAATAGTTTAGAATGTCTTTTTCCATAATTTGTTACGTTGTTTGATACCAAAGATCAATAAAAATGTTATATGGGAGTCATGTTATATTCAAATTGATATCAAAATAAAACATAATGAAGCAAAAGATTTTTGGACTAAAAATAACGATTTATTTAATGTCATGTTTGGTGGGACACCCTGTACCTAAATTTTCAAGCTCTGTATAAATATATTTAGTTTTCACTGAAATGTTACATATGTTCAAAATAACTAGAAACATTTTTAAACGTGCAAGAAATATCAATAGAAATATCAATAGAAATATCAATAGAAATATCAATAGAAATATCAATAGAAATATCAAGAATATTAGACAAATTTGTCATTGATATATTTAGACAGTTCTGAACTACTGAGCTGAAGAAAGTCCCAGCTCTTTGTTCAGGTTTCCACAAAAAATCTCTTTTCCGAATTGCGGAAAGCGACAGCCAGCAACAGAAGAAGAAAAAAATACAGTCGTTGTCGCATATATCAATACAATAAAGACGACTTTCAAACTCAATTTTGTTTTGATATGAAACTTTAAAACTTCAAGGATACACATAAACATGGAAACAAAGAGAAGCTGTCAATTAAAAAAGCTTATCTTTAATTACTTGTAAGTCCAAAAAAAAACACTCAAAATTTTAATAATAAAAAGTCGTCTTTATCGTATTTATATAATCCCCGACCACTGTATGATAACGATAATGATTTTAATAAAATATTTTTGTAAGATATGTGTCCAAAATTTTAAAAATTTATGAAAAGAAATAAATTTAAAAAAAATCTTTTTTTGCATTTTTGAAGATAAAGAGAAAATATAGATTTTAAAATTATCAATGATTACTTTCAAATATTTCACCTTAGTATCAATAGTTCCATCCCCATCTTTATCAAAGATTACAAAAGTGTCCCTGAAAATACAAAATTATATCTTTTCATATTTAAAATTTTTAAAAGAATAAATTGTCTTAAATTGCTCAGGGAATTCATATTGTATAATTGGGTCAACACCAAAAAAGTTCACGGAAATTCGGAAATAAAGTCATAAATTTTGACTCTAAAAAGTCGTGTGCAAAAAAGTCCTTGAAATACAAAGTCCTACCATTTTAAGACTTTCTTTTTCAGGACTTTTGGAGGAAAAAAGTCCAAGAAATCTTAAACTTTGGATATCCATTTCCAGTAACTTTCTTACATATAATCGTATAATTGTGCTCCATTGTGCACGTAATTCAAATTATGATTATTTCTAGATCAATTAATCTAAGTTTGAAATTTCAAAGTTTTACACCATCAGGTTGCAAAGATATCGGGATATAGAACATTTCAGTTGGTGGCAAAGACTCCTTTTAACATATTTGCACGAATTTATCACTTTGAATGTCGTTAATTAGAACAATTTCTAAGCCCTATATTTTTGCAACCTGATGAAGTAAACCTTTGATATTTAAAACAATTTTAATTTTAATCTGAAATATCTATGATCTATTTCAGTGGATTGCAAAGATATTGGGATTAGAACATTTGGATTTGTCACAAGAACTCAGTTCCTTTAACATCTTGGAAGAGTACAACAAAGCTACAAATTAAAATTCTTGCGTTGTCTTCATATTTGTGTTGAGTTTAACTAAAATTTGATAAATTAAAGGCAAATACTTTCCACTTAGCTAATTGCAAATATTGCTTTGTGAAAGATATTAAACCCTGTCTAGCCCCGCCCCCC
>NW_019396267.1:112634-118994 GCF_000591075.1 Eurytemora carolleeae | reverse complement strand
CAGCAAAATAATTATTTATTTTGTATAGGGGGGGCGTAGAAAGATGTATTTTAAAAGGAGGAAGAACCTTTTATATATATATTTTTAAACAACATAATAAAAATCTAAATTACTGTATAAAATCAAGAGAATTGTTTCTTATTATTCCTTGATTTTATTGCTGCCATCATTGTTTATTGGATTGATTAATATATCTTATACTGTGATGTTTGGAGATCATCTCTTGCAAACCAATTAAAATAAATCGTATCCTGAATCTTTTTTTTCTCATGGAAACATCTATCGTTGAGAGAAGCTGGGGTATAGTGCAGTATGTCCCACGAACCATAAAATTTGAAGATGGCAATGCCCGATTTACAACGATATACCCTTAAATCCTTTATTTGATCAAAAATGTTGATGATATGGTCGTTTTTCTAGATTTAACACTGTTAAATTTTAATAATTCTTGTAATGTTTTTCTTCTGCAGTAGAAATGCGAAAGTCATTTTTTTTAGAGAAACCACAGTTAAAATTAGTTTGTTTCATTATAAACATTGATACCAGACAATGCTTTAACAAAGGGTACCGTTGTGAATCGGGTATTGCCACTTGAAATTACGCTTACAGTCCCTTTCTTTTTTAAACACACTTTTCGTTTATAAGATAAGCCATTTCAATTTAAACTCTTCAAACATGCTTAATATTATATTGGACTTGGTCGCCTAAACAAACCACTTTTGCTGCCAATGATGCCATTTTCACCATATGTCCTGTTTTTGAGCCGACAGTTTTGTACAATTTAGTTCATCCCACTGTTTTATGTGTGTTTTTTTAATATTTTTTGTAGTTAAAGTATAATAGTCTACTTTTTGTAACATTAAAAAACAGATATATAGCCCATTATTCTTATTAAAAACAGATATATAGCCCATTATTCTTACTAAAAACAGATATATAGCCCATTATTCTTAATAAAAAGAAACGATTTATCTGTGGCAATGTCCCTATGTGTAATGCATTTGCTCTATTTAGCTGCCTAGAAGCCGGTCCGATACTTCAAGCCAGAGTTTTCAGTATTAGAAGAGTGTGGTTTTTAAAAAAGAACACCATTTTAATTTTTCTCTGATATATAAAGAGGCAAACTACAGTTTGGAAAATCCAGTGGATAAATATTCTTTTAAGAATGATATAAATATATATAAAGATGTACTATCTATAAGACTAAAATTATGGCTAACTATAAATTATACACAAAATTATACATTAAAGGTACTAATATTTATCATTTAAAGTTAAAGAATCCTATATGCGCAAGTTAGAATTGAAAATGGTTCGATAAGATCCCCGGTCTAGAATACAAACCTTATTTCAGTCCCAGCACAATTTTATTGGGAATGGGCTCAAAAGAATGGATTGTTGGAAATATTGGCAGAGGTGTATTCAGGGGAAGGCTATAGGGGATTCTCCTGGGTCAGTGAAATCAATGGTTTTCAAGAGTTTTGGACCCAAACAGGTGCTGAGCCCGTCTAGAAAGTAATTTTTTAAGCCACCGCTGGACAAAATTCTGAATACGCCTCTGAATATATCCTAGAAGATTAGATTGAGTGTGTCCAACTTTAAGGATAAACAATGGAGATGTTTTTCCCTTTTATTATTATAAAATATTCAAAACCTTCAAAGTATTGATTAGCTTAATCTATATATAAATTTGGCTTGTTTGTGTATGACATTGATAGCTTATAAGATCGTGCCTCTGTTTGGCATTGATAGTTTCTGAGACCATGTCCGTGTTGACATTGATATGCCTCCTAGACCAACGAGAGGGATTGAGTTGTACCTGTATTGATACAGGTCTGAGAGATTCTTGTGGAGTAGGGCATTTACTACACTAATAGTTTAACAAAGGCTTGAAAATCAACTTTTTAAGTAAAATGGGTTTGTGTGCAGTTGTTTTATAAGTTCATGAGCTATTAAAAATCATAATTTGAGTCTAACAATCTAGCATCCTATTTGATCCTATAGTCCATCATCCTATTCCTAGTCCATCATCCTCTTCCTATAGTCCATCATCCCATTCCTACTCCATCATCCTATTCCTAGTCCATCATACTATATCCTAATCCATCATCCTATTCCTAGTCTTTTATTCTATTCCTATAGTCCATCATTCTAATCTTAATCTATTATTCTATCCCTAGTTTTTTTATCCTATTCCAAGTCTACCATCCTATTACTAGTCCATCATCCTATTCATAGTCCATCATACTATTCCTAGTCCATCATACTATTCCCCAGTTTAATGGGCTTCATTGTAAAACCAACCTGAAGAGCTCGAGTTGTTCCTTGGTTAACCGCATCCTCTTTATCTCAAGCTTTTGCTTCTCTATCCTCATCCTTTAAAGGGATGGGTCAGGTTTTATTTATGTAAGGCTAGAATGATAAAGACATTTTTTGCGTTTTGCTTTCATCCAATATTTTATTGACAGGTATTTTGATATTTACACTAATATTTAGAAAAGTTAGGGATTGGGAATGCTCTTTTAAATTCGTACCGGCTCGGTGCTTTCCTCTTACTCTACTGGAATCTGTTCCACCCCATGATTTTTTAAATTTTCGAAAATTTAAAAACGATAGTTTTGAAATAATTTCGTTAAAAAAATGTCTAAAACAATCTTTTCAGTTTTCCGAATTAAAATGTAAAACGTTATTTTTCGTTTTCAAAACGGGAAAAATGATGTTGAGGAACTTTTTACTCTAGAGACTTATTTGACCATCGTAGCCCAGGAATTAAATTGATAATTATATAGTAGTGATAAGCATGATATACAAAAACACAGTTTAAAAGTTTTTATTGGAAACAGGGCAGTGTCTCATTCAGACGATTTTCCATAAGTTTTGACAATGGATCACTTTCAGATTAAGTTGGTCATTGTTCCCCCTCTCCCCCCGCTGTCCCTTAAATTTCTCTTGTTTCTTTTTTAAGTTTACGTGTCCCCTTAGTAGTCCACTGTATACCCCATTCAAGGACTGAAAATTATAAAGTGGCGCTCTGTTAAGTTCTGTAATAGATCTCTTAACTCATAAGAAGTCTCCTGAAGACAATAATAATTTAAGTCCTCCCTCATCTCACCTCTGCAGGATGCTTAGGGGAGAGAAGAGAACTCTTGGCCCCCCCCCCCCACTGTGTTCGCAACCGATATCATTGTTATCATGCCAAAAGAAATATACATTTCAAAGGAATTAAGTCCTTGTCACAAACTCCGGTTTTCAAGTTTTTGCTACTCAAGCTAAGAATTTAGTTAGATCAAAGAATCTAAGTTAAAAATAAAAAAGGTTGCAAACATATAGGGGATAGAAAATTTGAGTTGGTGGCAAAGACTAAATTCTGTTTTAACCTGTAAATAAAGGAAGATCTGAAATGATACAATAGTATGCTTTATCAATTTTCTCATATTCACGCTTCATCTAGTTTGAAGTTTATGGTTTTCTAACCCCTTCAAACATGCCAGCTTGGAATCGAATGTCCATTGTACTTTAAGAGAGCAGAATGATAATACGTTGAAATGGGGATGAAAACATGCATATAATATGATTATATGGAATGCATAAAACACCGTTTTCACCTTTTCTCTTTGGCCCAACTCCAATTCGGTTAAAATGTATAAAGTAAAAAGTTTAAATGATTTCATTCGGGAAATTGCTAAGGTTCAAAAATGCATAAATTTAATCTATTCCAGTAAAACTTTAGTTTAACTAAATAATAAAGCATACAATATGCAAAAAGAGGTTTTAGAAGTGCATTAAGTAACCATTGAATGTCACTGCTGCAAAAGATAGGTTCACTTTTTATAACAATCCCTTAAACCGATTCCATTAAAAAATTAATTGTTAAATAACCTGTCAGCATTACTGAGAACAACTCCATCCGGTTGAAGCATTTTTAATCTATGAAAATGAAACTTTATAATCACAGAGTGGAGAGTTTATAGAGTTGAAATAACAGTCTCCCATCCCACTGGCGCTCTTATAAAGAAAGATTTCATCACGAAAACATATATCATTGTTCACCAAAAAAATGTACTTTTCGAGTGAAAAATACAGGGTTATCTACAAAGCATGAAACTTTGACAGCGACATATAACTCTTCAAAAATAACAATTAAAAGGTTGAGTTTGGTTTTCTATCTTGAAATTAGTCTTTTAAGAAAGATTAAGTCTCATTTTTATTACGTGGTTAATCCTGAAAAACAAACTCAGTTAAGCCCGTTAGAGCATGGTGCATGTGATGGTTGCTTTGAACACTGAATAGGACATATTGTGCAGATGGTTTCCACGAAGTTTTTTGATTTTATTTTGTAAATATTTCAAGTGACATTTTTTGGGACATGAGAACGACTTTTCCCTAAGATTTTTTTCCATGTTTTTCTCCCAGAAACTTTTCCGTGACTTTACATAAAGACATTTTCATGCTGTTATACTATATATAATTCAACAATTATTCGTCAACTGATGTAGATATGCCGGATATCCATACGGTTATAAGAACATGGTTTCAAGCCGAATGTGAAAATAATTTCACATTTGCATACATATTTTTTATTCTGCTCTAAATTACGCATAAATATGCAAAATTCCGCGCAAAAGAGTCTGAAATTCGCGAGAAAATTGCTTCCGTTGGACACCCTTGTTGTAACTAAAAGAATAAAACTATATTTGAAGTGAATTCTTCTTCAAGTTTGGTGAAACTAAGCTCAAACAATGTAANTATTCCAGCCAGGGAATGCAAAAACATAGAATGTTTGAGAATGTATATGAATTAGATATCAATGTTTATAATTTTAAAAAGTTATTATCTTCAACAGGATTTGTTTTCTACAAAGTGACTAGCCTAAAAAAATGTGACATTATCCTACACATTTTTGATCAGATAAAAAGTTTTAAGGATAGTGTTGTTAGTCGGACATTGCTATCTTTGCATGGAGAGTCACATGAAATTATGCTTACAGTGACACAGTCCCTTTAATGATCAAGTAAAGATAAGAAAATATAACATTCCCCAAATCAAAAGCCCTTTAAATAATTCCAAAATAGTTTTTTTTTTGTATTTCAAGTCTCAAAAAATATATACAAGGTTAACCTTAAAAGTTTAAAACTTTATAGAAGTTTTAGTGACCATTAATGTATCATCCTTTTGTCGAATAACCCTGTAAATGATAATCCACACAGAAATAATTGGCAAAAAACATCTTTGTTCTTCGCCATGTGCAAATATTTCAAAACAATTTTATTTTTCTTAAATAAATGTTATAGAATATTTGTGTTTTTCCTGATTTCTTTATTTGTATATTTTCTGACCTTTTTAAAGGTCAACATTTTGAAATATTGAAATCTAGGCGGGTTATATCTTGGTTGATTGGATTTTAAAGTTTCAAATTTATTTTAATCTTTGTTAAATTAAAATCCCCTTTTAATTTAACCCCGAGTAGGGGGCAATGTTAAAATAAATTCGAAATATAAGGAAGACGATTTTTCCGACTCAAATGCCGACGTTAATTCTCAATGTTTGTGTACACAGGAAGCAAGCACACCACATGTGTCAAATCCCCGCTCACCTTAGATCCCCGCTTCAACCGGCAGTCAGTTACGAACACTCATATTCANACTGTCAAAAATGTCTCCAAAAGTACACCATCCTTCATTGTTCGATTTTTTCAAACGAAGACGACACCGTCTACAGCTTTAAATAACTAAAATGTGCCCCGGCACAGTCGGATTTCAAATGTGTTTCTGTTTTCGGTTTTCCAGAAGTTTTGGGACGTTCTTTCTCAATTTCTACTATTACATATACCTAGTGCTTGTTCTAATCAAATTTTGAGCTAACAATATCTTAAGATTTATATACAAGAATTATTCAATTAAACTATATGGCCAGCAGACATCAATTGAGAAAAAAGGATGATGCCGCCGGGCCGTAATAATAATATAAGTTGTTAATAATAATATTTCAGAGAGTGGTTCAAGTGCAACATGAGTAACTGTAGTTACCTAGTAACTGCTCAGCATGCTACCTCCGTATCTCACTGTGATACGGTAATATCTTAATCATTAGGCCTCCAGAGTTATTCGCGCACATCTTCGGTTTTAACTTATGACTAATGTTCTTTTATAGATTTTTGGGTTTGTCCTAGAGAACCAGTTCTGACCCCCCGGGGGCCCCCTCCCCCCTCCTATCATATTTGTATATATGACAACTAATTTTCAGCAAAATAATTATTTATTTTGTATAATTTTAGGGTTCAGTTAGGTTAAGACCATTTCTGGAACGTGCACTGCGGCTAGAACATACTAGGGGGCCGGGCGCTGCGACCACATGACCAAT